>NC_136424.1:239112552-239185052 GCF_052625555.1 Lactuca saligna
AATGACTCCCAATCGACTACTTTCATCTTGTATATTTTGATTTTCATACAAGAATTTATGGGTTTGCAACCGGAAATTTTTGATGATAAGTTTTCGATTTTTGAAGTGTTGATTTAAAGCTTTTTCAAGCTTTCAAGAATAACTGTTGTTGCTGCTTGCTACAATTTTCTGTTGAAAATATGGGTTTAAGAAGCGTTGATCTTGCTGTTGAAGAAAAAAAGAAGAAGAAAGATAATATTTATTGTCTACCTCACTTGAAGATTTTACTCCAGCAACTTTTGTGGCTTTGGAATGAAGACAAAATATCATGGATATTTGGTGAAGAATTGATATTCAGATAAAGTATCTGCAAACCTTTGAAGATCATACTATGGATACAAGAGGTATGCTTCTTTTGCTATATTAAAATAATGATAAATATGCATGTCCTTACTTCACCATTAAGTCTTCATATACCTTCCTAACAATTCACATGTGACATGCAATCTACACCCTTAATTTTACTTAAAACCCACACCTTATCCCTACTTTTCGCCTTTCTCTCTCATTATTTCTGCCACTTTTTCCTCTTCGCAACACCCCACCTTATCGTCACATGTTTTAGAAAGCATTTCCATAAATTAACACGAAGTTATAAAATAACCCTTTCGGTATCAATTTTCATGAAAAACGACAATTTTCGTTATCAGCCCTTTCATCTTTGGTGCTCAGCACCGAAGATCTAAACCTGACTGAAGACAAATTCGTATCGAGGAGTTAAGCCATACTGAGGTCTGCTGAAAGCACATGTTTGCACAACCTCTATTGTACTCCTCTATGCGCTATACCGAAGAGCTATTGGAAGTTCTCCTATACGAAGACTTTGCGGCCCCTCTCAGACACCGCACACCGAAGACCTTCCGCAGTCGCTACCTATTCCATGTTTGTCCTCGCCAAGCATGCCACAGACCCATCTCATTGCCACTCCCTACTCCTCGCAGACCCTCTTAACCCACCGAACACTTCGATCTTCGGTAATCAATCCCCTTCACTCTTTGCTTCAAAGCCTCGCATACCGCAGCCTACCCACCTTCATTGCAGACCTCTTCTCATCCAATCCTTCTCACTAGGGACCTCACGTCCTCGGTAACCATTACCTCCTCGACATCAACTCCTCTCACCCAAACCCTCCTCAATATATCCTCTCATCTCTGCCTCATTATCCTTCCTCCTCTTCTCAGCCCTTCTCAATACGGTAGCCCTCCTCCCTCCTCTACTTAACCTTCCTCACAACTGTTCCTCTCTTCTTAAAACCTCATTTTATCCTACTTTTACCACTACAACCCATTTTTTCAATATTATTTTTTTTAATCCAATTTTTTTCATCCCATTATTTTTATTAATACCAATTTTTTTTCACTCATTTATTTTTCTAAAAACCCAATTTTTTTGAACACCAATTTTTTAAAAGACCAATTTTTTTTAACACCATTTTTTTTAAAAGAACTTTTTTTTTAAGCCAAGTATTTTTTAACACCATTTTTTTTGTGAAGAATGATTTTTTCAAGACTCAATTTATTGTCTTCATGAAAGAGTTCATTATTGGATATTTATTCAAACTTCGATCGTCTTGACAAATTACTTCTTGTTGATATTATTCTTTCCATGATGATTGCCCTTTAATCAAGATCCATCGACCAGCATTCCTTGGATCATTGTCCTAGAACCAATGATCTTCCATATCGCAGTCAGACATCATATTCCTCTTCGCAATGTTGGCACCGCAGTTGCATCTGATCAACAAAATTGTTTTGCAATCTTCGCTCTACGAATACCTTTTATGACTTGTCGCTTTTGATCTTTGGTTGACGAACCACGTGTCTTGATCAAGTGGACAATATTTATTGAAACCGCTTTCAGGAGTTTCGGCACCACAGTTTGGGTACATCAGTATTTCTTAGCAGAGCAGAGATTTTTCATGCAGAGTTCTTATTTGTTACTACGGTACCTGTTCGAGTAGTTTTCAGCAACATAATTAACCGACTACTTATGACCTTGGAAGTATTAATATACTTTATGTTTTGTGTTTTATCGAGACCCTTCATACATCTAGGGAGAGCATGCAAAGCTCTTGGTATCCAACACTCTCCATCCTGATTAATTAATTTATTTTGATATACTGGCACTGATTATCAAAAATAGAGAGAGAAAATTATAAGCATCCATATTATTGGTTATGTTTTTACAGAGTATGGATTTTGAAGATTCTTGGGAAAAGGAGGTCATTTAGTATGCGGTATGCTAATTGATCTTGGCTTATCATCTACTTGTTTACTCAAACCTATGACATGATGATAGATTGAAGTTTGAAGTCTGATCCTTGGGCGGATCACTGCAGCTTCTATTCCTGTATCCCGACTTGTTTATTATTCCAACTCTACCATAGGATGTTTTCATGTTTTAGCAGGTTATTCTTTTGAAGAATTTTTGGTATATTATGATTTCAGTACTAGAGATGTTTAAGACCTTTGAAACCGAAGTGTGACTTGATTATGGGATGTTTAGTTCAAGAATTATTGGTACACTTTTGAAGTTGATCAGCTTGGTTTACTGATCACATCTATAGATTGGAATCTCACTCTTTAACACCGAAGATGATGGACTTTGTTGCTTAGAATACTTTGACTACAAAAATTTCATTGCCTAGTTTCAGATATCACAGACACTTCAAAGTTTCAGACACATTTCATCATTTGGTTCTCATCATGTATCTTTTATTACCACACTTGCTAGTTGATTACTATGTATTTTAGCCTTTTATCATTGTATTTGTATCCCTCATCATTTACGACAATTTAGGGAGAGATTGTTGGAGCATGGAAATGCTCTACAAATTATGTGTGATAAGTTAGCTTATTTTATAACACTTTATTGTTTTTAAGGTAACTCTCTTTATATATATATATATATATATATATATATATATATATATATATATATATATATATATATATATATATATATATATATATAGGTAAAGGTTCAAATGAGAACCAAAAAAGGTTAAGAACCGTAAGAACCTCTAATTTTAGATGTTTATAAAGGGTTTAGGGTTTAGGGGTTAGGGTTAAGGGTTTAGGGTTTAGGGTTTAGGGTGTTTATAAAGGGTTTAGGGTTTAGGGGTTAGGGTTTAGGGTTTAGGGTTTCGGGTTTAAGGTTTAGGGTTTAGGGTTTAGGGTTTAGGGTTACCCTAAACCCTTTATAAACATCTAAAGTTAGAGGTTCTTACGGTTCTTAACCTTTTTTGGTTTTCATTTGAACCACTCCCTATATATATATATATATATATATATATATATATATATATATATATATATATATATATATATATATATATATATATATATAGAAAGAGAGAGAGAGAGAGAGAGGGAGAGATGGATAGAGAGAGAGAGAGAGAGACTGGTCATTGTTTTAGAGTGCACCAAATATGTTGTCTTTTGTATTAGTCAGAGAGAAACTCTTGGTTAGGATCTCTACTATCGAGGCGTTCTTCGTTCTTCAATAGTAACCTCTCTTTCTAGTAATATCATTCAATTACTCATCTTATGTTCTTCATTTATATTTTTATTATCGTTAATTATCAAGATCCTTTTATTCTTCAACTAGTCGATCGTACAAATGGGCTACTACAGTATCAGCCACTCAAACGTCCGAATTTAATTGATTATTATAGGTGACGGTTTTGAGAGTTTAAACCTCATTATTTTCCCTAATTAAAGCTAATTACACCTAATTTTTATTTTTAGGAAAGTGATATATATATATATATATATATATATATATATATATATATATATATATATATATATATATATATATATATATATATATTCAGTTAATTATAATACATATTATTTTTTTAGTTATCACAAACTTCCCCCCTTCGAAAAATTGTGTCCTCAGAATTTGAATTAAGTAGACAAATATGGATATTTTCTCTTCATATCTCTTTCATTTTCCCATGTTGCATCTGATAATTCCTTAAGTTGGTGACATGTAACATCTTATGAATTCCATGTATTTTCCTTGATAGCCCAATTGATAATCCACCTCTCCAACTTGTTCCTTAACTAGAAGAAGGTCCACAAGCCGAAAACTCAATTTCCTGTATCAAAATGTGTTATTTCCTTCCATGGGGACACATTCAACACATCTTTGACTCCAACTTGGAACACTATTGGATTCATATTTAACCGTCTAACCTTTTGCTCATTTATGTGCATCCTTTGAGGTTATTCCCAAAATACTAAATTTATGGTAGTTTGTCGAACGAGCTCGGTTCCAACCATTTGTGTCTCCCTTACCTCAAACCTACATAGTGGTACACTTCCTACCATATAAAATTTCATACTTCACCATATAACCCATTTCCCATTGGAAACTCTTCCAAAATAACGATATAAAATGAGGGTTTTGATCAGAAATAAACAACTAAAATATCTCATCAACATACAACTTAACTAACTTTTCTAGCAAGTATATTTCACCCGATGACAAACTTTAAGTGATAATTTTATATATCCAGAGAAAGAATCAATGGTTCGCTTCCCATCCCACTTGGCATGACCTATCTGTTGTGCTCAAACATTTAAAACATTTAAATATCCAAGGAAATGAGTAATGTCTCAATTCCTATCTCCTGTCAGTCACACCACACCCGTTATGTTCCCGACTATCATACACCCATGTCCTCATTAAATGTGTCATCATATATTAGGCAAACAATTCTAAAAACTTTCCACTTCTCCTCTACCAAGGATTCTTTCAGACTCTTCTTCAGTGCACCCAATAAACCGAAGGTTACATCACTCCTCATCAACTAAATCTTACTTGGTTCCTTTCTTACATACGACTTAGTGAATAAGTGACAACGTTAACCTTCCATAATTAGTAACGCTCTTACACCTTATTTGACTCTTAGTAATCCATGCGTATCTATATTGTATGCTCTTTTTTTTCGTGACGAACACTACTAGTGCACCCCATGGTGATGTACTATGTCAAATAAAAACCTTATCAAGCAGATCTTGCAACTGCTATTAAATTCTTTCATCATTGTTGGTGTACTTTCTCACTTTCACATTTCCTTGCTCAAGTCTCAAGAAGTCTTCCTCCAACTGCTTGATTGTCATTCAAGCACAAAATATCTTTCTAAAGATTCTTGCAAACTCATCCCATGACATCCTATTGGTTGTATCTGACACCCTAACTGCTTTTACGCTCCCCCATCAGTATAAAGCCTCATTTTTAAACATCGTCATGACATAAACCACATTGTCCTTATTTTCACACTTACCGGTATCAACTGTTTCCTCTATCTATGTGATCCACGTTGATGATACGATAGGATCAACATCCCCGCGACATGTTTGTGGCTTACAAGTCATAAATGTCTTGTAACAATTACCTCTCACTTGTTGTTTACATCTTTCCTTGAATGTAGTGCAATACTAGGGTCAGAAAATGAAACCGGCGTACTATATCCATAGCCTTCCTCTTCATCAACCATGTTACCACTGTTCACATTCTATAGTGCATCTTGGTTTTGAACATTTACATTTGACTATGTAGCTTTCATATCCTAAGCAATCACATCAATTAACTATTCTCGAGTTACCGTATTTGTTGCACGACATTGTCCGCAATCTCGACCTTGACCACTATGTCGATTGGATTTAGAGCTCAGTTGCACCAATTATGCTCGTACCGGTACTATGATGACTCATTGACCTTTACCCTACCCCTACCTCCACCTCGACCTTGACCGTGCCAACAACTGGAAGAAGGGTTTACGAGAATCTCTAGTACTTCTCCAAGTGCAGCAACTTCGGCTCGAACTAGAATGTGTTCCCGCTCTAGTGTTACCCTAGTAAGCCTCCCTAATATACTTAAGGACATGATGCCTACTAGTAGATATGGTTTAATTAGTTGCTAGGTTACCTCTCGCTCCTTCCGTCTAAGCTTAAGTGTTTCTGGAAACACCTAATCTTCTTAAAAAATGCTTTGATACCAACTTGTAACACCCCAATTTTCAAATATCGATTAAATGACAAATAATCATTCTAACATCTCCCAAGATTAATTGTGAACTTACTTATATACTAACCTACAGCAGAACCACAAAAAAGGTCTTCAATTGTGAAACATCCATAAATTTTACGCCAAATTTAAACTTTTTCAATCATAAATAAAAACGAAATAACATTGTTTACAAAATGTTTCAAATCATTCTCCATCAGAGTGTCCCAAAAACAATCATAACATAAGGATGAGGAGCGGTACGGTCACACCTTCGCGTTTCCATGATCTCCTGAAGTACCTAAAACAATAAACTAAAAACTGCCCGAGGGCTTAGGGAGCTAACCCCAAAATACCAATACCACACTAACAATACCATATCAGTAATAATCAATCAATCAACATGCATATTGGGCCATCGACCTGACTGGACCGCCCTACCAGGCCTACAGTCTATCTGAATCTATCCCGAGCCTTCACATGACTGGTCCGCCATGTTGGCCTATAGTCTCCCCGGACCGCTCATAGGGTATATTGGCCTTCATCACAAAGCATGACCACCTCAACCCAACCACAAGCAAATAACCATGTGCGCGTACTATCATATACAGGCATATACAAACATCAAACATATCTGTCACACTGATCATCAATCATAGAATTCTCCTTTAACTAGAGTACCGACCTAGCAGGTCACTAACATACCAATCCCTACGGATCATAAGAGCATAACATACTATCTACCCCGATTCCTATCTAACAGATCATAGCCACATGTAGCATACCATTGTTGGGTTTTGAGCATTCTAACACTCCTAAGTGTACATGCAACCCTAAATACCTTGGATCTATGTTTTCTCTATTATACATGCAAATAAGAATATCCAAGGTATTATCCTAATCTATCATACAAAACATGAATATAACAAGATAGAATACATACCTCTTTGATGTAGAAAGTCTTCATGAAGTTTGAGTGCCTAGCCCCAATAGTGTGGAAGCCTCAAATGGAATCACAATCATCAAAACACTTAGAATAACTTGAGAGAGTTCTACACTTCATGAAATCGGCTAGCCCTTTGTTACACTCTCTAGTGGCCGATTTTTGTCAAGAATAAGATCTTTATATAGTGTTACAATTAGGGTAAATCCTTAATTGTCATGGCTTTCCATTTCCTTGGATCCATGGGTTCAAATACACCATGGAGCACCCATGGACCATCCTATAGGTTTTAGCCCAACTTGATTATCCATGGAGCATTAGCCCACTATATAAGTATGGATGATTTACACAATCAACCCATATATTTAATTAGTCTTCTTTTGATCACTTAATTAATCCTAGATTAATTCTTGATCAATACTAATTAAATAATCTTATTATTCTTATTATTAATATACTAGAACTTACAATATATTAATAACCATAAGTGTCTTATTTCTCTCATTATAGTCTATCCAAGTGCATGATGGTATGCAACCCAAATGGACCATGCCGGGTCGGGTCAAGTCTTACCAATTATAGTTATGGACTTAGACATTAATCCAACAGTCTCCCACTTGGATAAGTCTAAAACTATTATTGCGTATGACTTCAGGAACCAACCGGCAATCGTAGCTCTCAAAAGCTTCTGTCGAACTCTGACCTTGTAGATGAACTCTGATCTTGTCAATGACTTGTCCATTAGATAAGGGATCATATAATCCTCTGTTCTCATGATATCAGCCAGACAAATACATGGAACAACGTCGTACTTATTGTCCAGCAGTTTGTTTCCCGATTTTCGATTTGTTTGACAAAGAACTTAATCGAACACATCAATTCAGTTCTGACCGGCCGGTACATAGGTCACAACAAAATCATCGAGGGGCCCAGATATCGCTTCTATTTCTAGAAGGAACAGATAAACTTCGACTCATATGCTTGTTCTACTACTTGTTGAATTGTACACAAAGGCACGTTTTATAACATCAAGTTACTGATGCGTTTACGTGCAATCAATGCACAACCAACTCATAGGTAACAACTCATATCTCTAGGTTTGAAGATTTATATGATCTTATCGTCTCACGATCACTCGAGATAAATTCCATGAAGTGATACAAGTGAGCGTAGGTTTATTCCAATACTCATAACTTATGAGCACTCATGAATGTTGTAGCAACCCTTGCTATGACTAAACTCATTTAGCCATCTACAAACCCGATTCATGACAGTCTTGATTCATACCTACTTCCAACATATGAACGACTGTGGAGTGTTTAAATAACTTAGTAATTCGGAAAGAATAACCTAGCTATTTTGGAAGTCAAAACATGCAAAGTGAAACACAATAATAATCGAATCTAATATGGTCTCAGAACCCTTTTGAATATAAATAAAACCACCTTTTATTTATCACCATATTGATTACACATTATTCAATGTTTCAAATAATCAACTTAAGACTTGAATAAAAACAACAGTCGTCCCATGCTCCTAGCATGTACACTTTGTTTTTCTAAACAATAGTTATGCCATACCCCAAGTATGCACACTATGTTTGTCTATGATCCTTACATTGTGATGTAGATCAATTGAACATGATTCCAATGATGCTCATTTCACAATCCCAAATCCTTATTGTAAATGCAAGAATTCCAAATTCATGTCATTTACTGAAATCTGTTAGATTCTAAACTTATATGCACTGATCCTCTTGTAATGATTATGCACGAAGTCAGAAAGACTTGACAACAACCATTACAGAGCATTCCAAAGGAGATCAGCTCCTTGGGAACATCCTTCTTGCATTAAGTTTCCTAATCTTACATAGATTGAATAATTTCTAACTTTGAAACATTTCCAGATCCCATTTTGACTATCACTTCTGAACAAGAGTTGCCTCCTTACAGATTATGTCAATATGGTCCTTCCAGAATTATCACTATACTTCCAAATGTCCCTGCGCAACCAATCTTTGGCAAACCTCAGATTGTCCTCGACAATTGCTTAATCACTTTAGTCATATCCAGTTCTAGACTTTTCCCTTCTAAATGCCTTAAGCATTTGGAAAAATTAGAAAGGATGAATATTATAGCACGTGAAATCGATCCTATATCCGAAGCATATGGGACACGATTCATGATGTTTGACATAAAGACATGATACTAGACTAGTCTTTTGCTACAATATTTTTTATTTGCCATGTTTTCAAAATTTAATTATGAAGAGGGATGCCGTAATCATAATCGAATTTTGAAAATACAATATATATAGAATTTTCTTAAGTCGAACCATTCAGACATAAAATTCTTATATATATTCTTGACTAAAGATGATTAAAATCTCAATCTAAGCTTTAGAATTGAAATGAAGTATAATTTCCTCTCCCTTAATTATAGCAAAACAACTTTTCAACCCCTGCAACTTCACGGATTGAAACTTTGTTTTCTATAATTAACATTGCTAGCTTGCAATACTAATCATAATAATCATGCTCCCACTAACATGATGATTATCAGCATAACACTTATGCTCCCACTAGCTCTGACATATTTTTCAAAAATCTACTGGACTTCTGAAATTTAGATTCATACACCTTTCCGTAGATAACTCAGCTGTGTGTCTAAACAATTTTCAGAACTATGAAAAGGGATGCCGTAATCATAGTCTCAATTGCTTAAGCATTTGCCACTTCTCACAAGTCCATGTTAGTGTGCCGGTTAACCACACGCGCTCCACTAATGACTTTTGAAAATGCAAATGACACAATTGATATCTACTTAAAATCTATTTAGTGAAAGCGTTTCCTCACCATCATTTTCATGAATCGGAGAGAAACCTTATGACACTTAGATTTTATAGTGTATGAGTTCCTATCCATGCGAATTTGTCAAAACCATAATCACAAGATAAGGTTAGTGACAAATTCAGCCCTACCTGGATTAAACTTATTCAATCTTAGTTTCTTGTCACCTTGGTAGCACAAGGCCCACCAATGCTTCCAAGTTGAACTCTGATAACTCACATGCAAATTCAACTTATTTGAAGTAGGTACAGAAATAAGAATTATGTCAACACGATAGGTTGCAAACCTTAAGTCGTGTGCTAGTGATAAATTACAGGTTTCACTCTTGATTAAATCTTGAAACTCTTTCAGGATCTTTAAGGCTCCCACTGTCCCCTTGACATATAAGTTTTCCTAGTCAAGAACCATTCCTTGACAAAACAAATATTCAAGGGATAGTGCGGATTCTTATCAAGACTAACACTTCACACAATTGGTCTTAGTTGGTCTTTGTCTCATCCAAGACATCACAACTTACCAATCTCAAATGTACAAGAGTAGAAACATTTCACACTACATTTGATAAGTGTTTTAAACCTTACTTTATGTCACTCAATGTTACAATCTTGGAGTATGACTCTAAGAGTTGTTTTGGAATGAAGTATGACTCATCTTCTTGATTTTAACCAATCCAACAATTCATGACCTCTCTTCTTAGCCATAACAATGCACTAAGACGTCCTTAGAGTATGAATTTGTAATATGGTTTCTAAATCATTAAGATGATCATAAACTGATACTAAAGTACTCTCCCATCTTTTCAGATTTGAGAAACTTTTATCCTTCTGCCTAATTTGATTCTTCTTATTCGCTCTACCATACATTGGAACCTTTTCAATGTTACAGAATTATACTTAACCTTATAAGTATAATCATATTTACTAATCTTTAGTAAATCATGATAAATCAATCTTTGTGGTGGACCTTGACCAGCACACATCCAGTGTACCTAATTCCTTAGTCCTTCAAATGACTCACATATACATGTGATCAAAGAATTAGTCTTAATTTTTCAAAGATCAAAATTCCCATTCGTCATACAATACAACTTGTATGATTCCAAGTTTCTGTCCAATTGAAACTTGGGTGATGAAAAACTTTCTTCATTTGGTAAATTCAGACACTACCACAAATGAAGAATCAAATCCACTTTCCAATATTGCTATTACTGGAAACATATAAGCAACAATTTTCCACAGATGCCATTGTAAGGATATTTTTAAAATAAATAAAATTAAAACCTTTTTTCTCTTTTATTTTAAAACTTTGCGGAAAAACTTATCCTTACAATCCACATGAAAAACTTGTTGTTATCTATTCACAAGCAATATATTATAACTCCTAAGAAGTAGCTCAAGAATCCGATCTTCAAACTACGCGATAGAAATCCATCTACGCAATCAGATTGAGCATATTCTTTCTTTAAGTTTCTTTACCTTTTCTTTGATTCTTAAAACATCACCATGTGACCCAGTCACATCATGTATCAAGAATCTCATAATAGAAACTTAATAGAGTTAGACAGTGGACTTTACCTGAAGTAGAGTCAATCTTATCGACTTTAACATCCTTAGGTAAATTATGGCAGCTTTGCAACCAATGCCCCTTTCTTTTGCAATATAAACATATGGACCCTTTGATAATGCTACATGAGACTATCTCAGACTTAGCCTTTCTCTTTACCATTTGGTCAACCGATTTGACTATGGCCGATCCCTTTCCATTGGGAAGAGAAATGCTTTTCTAGATATCCAATGCTACCATTGCCAATGTCCATTTAAGGTTTGGGAAGTTGATCTTCTAACAAAATTTTCTTTACTAGTGTTCCAAATCATTGCTGATTCCACAACACAAAGCAAATAGATAAGATCATTAAGGCTCGTGTCATAGTCTGTCTCATAGTAGTCCATGTTAGTGACCCGCTATGTTACTAAGAAAGTGATTGAACATCCAACTTTCACGAGACTTTGACACCCAACTCTCCCGTCTTGTCAATATGTGACTACATCTCCAAGATGTGACCACACCAAGACCTTAACTTGCCAATAGGGCCCGAGTGACTTTAAACTTTTTCAAGAACTTGTGGGTGAGGGTGAATAATTGGAGGAGATAGAGGAAGTGAAGCATGATGTTGAGGAACATCATCTTCAAGAGATTTGGGAAGATCATAAATGTCTAAACCAGACATGTTTTGGGAGATATTCAAGATAGTTGATTTAAAGTCCTTAATATGACACCCAATATGAAATATTAAGGCTAGGACCCAACAAACTATTTTATAACTTAGAAGAGGGATGCCGTAATCCAAGCTATAAAATATTTGAAGGTAGGCGAATGACGATTCACCAATTTCCACCATGAAAAACGAAATAATTTATTAGGTTTTAATTGGATTTGAAATTCCTAGATCTTTTTGAGATTCATTGAACTTTTCAATGGCATGTTTCAATCTCGAGTGTGCCCTCTCAAATTTTGTGACTGGGATGCCGAGGATCACAAAACAAGGTGTGAATAACCATACCAATTCACTTGGTACCCTTAATATTATCACCTAATCAATGTGCCGGTTAACCACACACGCTCCATTGATCTATGACAAACATTAAGTCACCCTTCGTGGTCCTTACTAGTCCAAGTTAGTGTGCCGGTTAACCACACACGCTCCACCAACGACTTGGTAAGGTACAAAGTGTGAATTCCATGGGCTAGCACCAAATTCACATTTTTCCTAAAGTAACTAAGATTGGGAATTATTAAGATTTTAGTTACTTTAGTATTTATCATTAATACTTTTAATGAAGGGAGAATTTAAAGTCATTGTCCTACCCGTTCGGCTAACGACCCTCCACCAGTCAAGCAAGCGGTGGGTGAGAGTAGACACCCATTAAGTCGCCATTTTATAGGCAACAACCTTATACCCACCTTATAGACCGGTTTCGTGAATGAGACCTACTAACGGTAAAACGACTTGTTCTTATACATATATATAATAATTAACCATTAATGTTATAAATAGTATAAGTGTTGAATTTTAACTTTTTTTAAAAATCTAAGGGCTAACTTGGAATTAAAGTATTCATAAGTGAAAACTTTTTAAATTCCAAAACTTGAGGGCAAGTTTTGAAACTATTCAAAACTAATTAATTCCATAACTTATGTGTTTAAAGTAGCTTTAATCCAAAAACTCTTCAAGTTCCATAACTTATGGAAGACTTTAAACAAATAAAAGAATTAACTTTTCTTTATTTTTATAACTTATGGAATTAATTAAGGTTACACTTTATTTATTTATTTATTTATTAATGAAGTGACTCTTGAATTTCCATAACTTGAGGACAAGTTATGGAGTCATAAAAAAAATATTCAATGACACAAGACTCTTCATTTTGTAACCATTACCAACTTTTATGAGTTTTATGAGTCTTTAATGTGACTCTTCATGTAACTTGAGGACAAGTTACACAAACACATTTTATACTCAACTCTTAGATTAAAATGGATTGAAAACAACTATTTCAATTAACTTTTCTATTAATCTAAGCAACTCATAAGAACAAGATAATTCATATCAAACTTCTTCATGTAATTAGTCTAAACCTTAAACTAATACAAAACATGAATCTATTGACAATTATCTTTAAAAATGGATTAGCATGAACATTACCACATTAAAAAACAAGTTTATAAGTTCAAAAACAACTTAGGGTAATGTTCCTAGTCCATTTCCAGCCAAAAACCTCGAAAATATGCTGTCTGGGATCCAACTCGTCGAGTGCATGAACAAAACTCGGCGAGTTGGATGCATTTTGCCTTGGACTCGTCGAGTCCCTTCATGGACTCGGCGAGTCTGCTGGGCTGACAGCATCAAAACTCGATTTTTCAGCTCCATTTGCAAGTATAACAAGAAAACAAGCCTAGGCTCTGATACCACTGTTGGGTTTTGAGCATTCTAACACTCCTAAGTGTACATGCAACCCTAAATACCTTGGATCTATTTTTTCTCTATTATACATGCAAATAAGAATATCCAAGGTATTATCCTAATCTATCATACAAAACATGAATATAACAAGATAGAATACATACCTCTTTGATGTAGAAAGTCTTCATGAAGCTTGAGTGCCTAGCCCCAATAGTGTGGAAGCCTCAAATGGAATCACAATCATCAAAACACTTAGAATAACTTGAGAGAGTTCTACACTTCATGAAATCGGCTAGCCCTTTGTTACACTCTCTAGTGGCCGATTTTTGTCAAGAATAAGATCTTTATATAGTGTTACAATTAGGGTAAATCCTTAATTGTCATGGCTTTCCATTTCCTTGGATCCATGGGTTCAAATACACCATGGAGCACCCATGGACCATCCTATAGGTTTTAGCCCAACTTGATTATCCATGGAGCATTAGCCCACTATATAAGTATGGATGATTTACACAATCAACCCATATATTTAATTAGTCTTCTTTTGATCACTTAATTAATCCTAGATTAATTCTTGATCAATACTAATTAAATAATCTTATTATTCTTATTATTAATATACTAGAACTTACAATATATTAATAACCATAAGTGTCTTATTTCTCTCATTATAGTCTATCCAAGTGCATGATGGTATGCAACCCAAATGGACCATGCCGGGTCGGGTCAAGTCTTCCCAATTATAGTTATGGACTTAGACATTAATCCAACAACCATAACAATAACAACTAAAGGGCCAACCTTGGTGTCGTAGACCCTATCGATATAGTGAGGATAACTCACCTCGCAGATGTCGACACGGAAGGTAAACTCCAACTCTCGGATCACTTGACATAGGCTCCACTACCTATTATCATAGTACAACATACTCATAAGTCCTTAACCTTATAAGGTACTCCATAACCCACTAGTCAACCCCTGGTCAGAGTCAAAGTGCTCAGTTAAGGTCAACAGTCCATGTTGACCTTAACTCGCCGAGTACCCTTGGCTACTCACCGAGTTCCCTGAAGTACATTCCAACTCGCCGAGTCATCAGAGTGACTCGTCGAGTTCCTTTGATTCTCGATCAAACTTGAAGGCCACCCGCCAAGTTCCCTCCTTGGAACTCGACGGATACACACTCATACATATCCAAGAGAAAACTCATCCGACCCGCCAAGTTGTTCTTCAACTCTTCGACTCTTATGAAAATCTTCATCAGACTCGCCGAGTTGTTCATCAACTCTTCGAGTTCACGGCCATCTTCATGTGACTCGCTGAGTCAACCCTGTGACTCGCTAAGTCCATTCAGTTCTTTTTCCACACAGACTTGTTTTGAGCCATGCAACGGTTTCAACTCATAGATCCAAGCTTCTAGGGTATGCTTATCACGTAAAGTTACAAACTTTGCGTGCATGCATGGCCATAAAGGCTCTAAATGCCTATTTTAAGTTCTTAATGGAACTTCATGCTCAAGAGGGACCTTAATGACAACCAAGACTGTGACTTAATGCTTCTAGAATCCAAGGTGGGTCCAGATCTAAAGTTACAACTTCAGATCTAGTCCATAGCTCATCATACCAACTTGATAATCCATAAAAAGCTGTAGAAACTCAACAAAAGGGAAAAAGGGAAGTAAGGATAGCACTTTGATACCTCCAAAGGATGCTAGCTGAGGTAAATCCTGCTTCCCACTCCTTCCTTGCTTCAATTTCCTCTGTACTCTTAGCTTTGTTCCTCCAGGATTCTCTTTTCCAAGATTTAAACACCACACCAAGGCACACACACACGAATTAGGGTTTTAAGGGGCTCTCAAAGACTGTAAAGAGGCCAAAGGAGGCTAAGGCTCGTTTAAATAGAGGTGCAATCCCCGAGATTTAGGGTTTCCACTGCCAGCTCCTACTCGCTGAGTCCGAACGTGGACTCGTCGAGTAGGTCACTTAAAACGCGATCTCATCTAGCTGCTACTCGACGAGTAGGTCAACCAAATCGTCGAGTAGAGCTTAACCCAATAAATCTTATTTAAGCAATACCTAAGAATTAGGGCGTTACAACTCTCCCCCACTTGAACTAGACTTCGCCCTTGAAGTCCGCTAGAATAAACAATGTTGGGTAATGCTCACGCATCTCCACCTCCGACTCGCATGTCCACTCGGATCCCTTCCGATATTCCTGCTGTACCTTTACTGAAGGTATTTCCTTGTTCCGCAGAATCTTCTTCTTCCTTTCCAAAATAGCCATAGGCCTCTCCACATAGTTCAGGCGCTCATCGACCTGGATGTCATCCAACGATACCACTGCCTCCTGGTCCATAATGCATTTTCGCAATTGCGAAACATGAAACGTGTTGTGGATCCGACTGTGCTCTAGCCTATAAGCCACCCTGCTAACCCTGGCGACAATCCTGAACGGTCCGATATAACGGGGACCCAATTTTCCTCTCTTCCTGAAGCGGATCACACCCTTCTAGGGTGACACCTTCAGGAGAACCATGTCACCCACTTGAAATTCCAGCTCAGATCAGCGTCGGTCGGCATAACTTTTCTGCCAACTCTGAGCGGTCTGCAGTTGCTGTCTAATCTGCTGTATCATCTCGGTAGTTTGCAGAACTACCTCTATCTGACCCATCACTCTGTGCCCAACCTCACCCCAACAGACCGGGGTCCTACACTTCTGCCCATATAATAACTCGAAAGGCGGGGATTCAATATTGGAATGATAGCTGTTGTTATAGGAGAATTCTGCAAGCGGTAGGTGGGAATCCCAACTCCCACCAAAATCAATGATGCATGCCCTCAACATATCCTCGAGGGTCTGAATGGTCCGCTCACTCTGCCCATCAATCTGCGGATGGAACGCTATGCTAAAATGCAGTCTCGTACCCAGTTCCTCGTGGAACTGCTGCCAAAAACGGTAAGTAAACCTGACATCTCGATCGGAAACGATAGAAACTGGAACCCCATGGCGAGAGACAATCTCTCTGACGTACATGTCGGCCAACTACTCTGTCTTCGAACTCTCCCGTATGGCTAGGAAATGGGCACTCTTGGTCAATTAATCCATAATGAACCATATAGCATCGAACCCCCTTGCGGTCTTCAGCAACTTTGTGATGAAATCCATCGCGATTCGTTCCCATTTCCACATGAAAATGTCCAGAGGCTGCAGCTTACCATGCAGCCTCTAGTGCCTGGCCGTGACCATCCTACAGGTCAAGTACCTCTCAACAAACCAAGCGACATCTCGCTTCATGCCAGGCCACCAATAACTTGATCTCAAATCACGGTACATCTTGGTGGCTCCTGGGTGAATCGAAGAACGAGACTTATCGGCCTCCTCCATCACTGTATGCCGGACCCCTCCGGACATCGAAACCCAAACCCGACCATAACGGGTCAACAACCCGCGGCTATCGTGAACAAACCGGGAGTTTTCGCTCTTAATCCTTTCAATCTTCAAGTTCTCTGGTCTCATACCCTCAATTTGAGCATCCCTGACCAAACCCACTAGTGGGGAATCCACCGCTATCCTCATACCCCTGGCTAGGGTCGGGGATCCAACTGACTTGCGGCGCAGAGCATCCGCAACCATCTTTTCTTTACCAGGATGGTAAAGGATCTCACAATCATAGTCCTTGACCACATCCAGCCACCTGCACTGCCTCATGTTCAGGTTCGGCTGATCCATGATATGTCTCAAACTCTTGTGATCCGTGTATATAGTATAATGGACCCTATACAAATAGTGCCTCAAAATCTGTAGAGCGAAAACCACTGCTCCCAACTCAAGATCATGCGTAGGGTATCTCGTCTCATGCGGCTTCAACTGCCTTGATGCATAAGCTATCGCTCGTCCCCTCTGCATGAGGAGTGCCCCTAAACCTGTGATGGATGCATCACAAAACACCACAAAATCATCAACTCCCTCGGGGAGTGTCAACACCGGCGCATAACATAAACATCGTCGTAGGGTCTCAAATACCCTCTGCAACTTAGGGCCCCACCAAAAATTTACCCCCTTCCTCGTTAGACGAGTGAGGGGTACGACAATCTTGGAGAAATCACGAATGAATCTCCGATAACACCCTGCTAAAGCCAAGAAACTCCTGATGTCGGAGGGAGATTTCAGAGTCTCCCACTGCGTTACCACCTCCACCTTGGCCGGATCGACGAATATCCCCTCCTGGTTAACTAGATGTCTGAGGAACTAGATCTCTTGTAAACAAAACTCACATTTCAAGAACATGGCATATAGTTATTCTCATCTCAAAACCTCCAGCAGCTCCCTAAGATGCTCCTCATGCTACTCTCGAGTCTTGGAATACACCAAGATATCATCTATGAACACAATGACCGAGCGATCAAGCATCGGTCTGCAGACTCGGTTCATCAGATCCATGAACACCGCTGGCACATTGGTGAGCCCAAACAGCATCACCGCGAACTCGTAATGACCATAACAAGTCCGAAACACGGTCTTCTCCACGTCCTCCTCCCTCACCCTGACTTGGTGATATCCTGATCTCATATCAATCTTGGAAAACCAAGATGCACCCTGCTGCTGATCGAAAAGATCAAATATCCTCGGGAGTGGATAACGGTTCTTCACCGTTAAATTGTTCAACTCCATATAGTCAATGAACATCGTATCCAAACCATCCTTCTTCCTGACGAAAAGGATCGGTGCTCCCCAGGGTGAACTACTCGGACGAATAAACTGCTTACCCAGCAGTTCCTGCAACTGACATGTCAACTCCTGCATCTCTGGCGATGCCAGTAAGTATGGCGCCTTAACGATAGGGGCCGCACCTGTCACTAGGTCAATCCTGAACTCAACCTGCCTCTCCGGAGGAACTCCGAGTAACTCCTCCGGAAATACATCAGCAAACTCCCTCATCACCGGGACCTCAGAAACTGAGAGTTGCTCTCTAACCCGCGTATCTACAACATACGCCAAATAACCAGCATACCCGTGCTGAATATACTACCGAGCCCTGGCTGCCGAACAAAACCCAGATCCCAACCTAGTGCCTTCACCATATACTACAAGTTCTCCCCCACTTGGGATTCGAACCACCACCCGTTGTCCCTCACAGTCGATCATGGCGCCAAAACGGCTAAGACGATCCATCCCTACAATGACGCACACTTCCCCCATGGGGATGGGAATCAAATATATCGGGAAGGACACCCCGAAAATCTCCAACTCGCATCCCCAGTAGACCGAAGAAGTAGAAACCCCATGCTCATTGGCGATCGAAACTCGCAACGGACACTCAAGATCATCTATCGGCACACTGAACCCTCTAGAGAAGGTCTAAGATACAAACGACCGACTCGCCCCCGAGTCAAATAATACCAAAGCGGGCAAAGAATTCACAAAAAACTTACCTAATCACAGGTACAATCAATAAGCATAACACAAATACAATAAATTAGACAGAGAATAGAAACGTACCAGCAACCACATTGGTGCTGACTTGGCCTCCTCGGCCGTGAGCTGGAAGGCGTGACCCTAGGCCTTCGGAGGCTCCACCTTGACTGGCCTCCCATCTCCAATCCTCACAGTAGTGGGCATGGAACCCTGCGCTGGCTTGGCGGCGAGCTATGGATAGTTGGTCTTAACATGACCAACTTGATGACAATGGTAACAAATCCTCATATCTGCTAGAGGGGCGGATTGACGGCAGTCCCTGACATCGTGCCCCTCCTTGCCATATTTGTGGCACCCACCTCCTGCTCAACAAAACCCCGAATGAGCCTTGCCACACTTTCCACAAGTGCGACTCTGATGACCCCCAGACCGTGTATCAGCGGTCTTAGACCGCTTAGGCATCGGCTGAGATGTCGGTGCCTGATGCTGCTCTTTCAGCTGCAACTCTATCTCCAACTCACGCCGCCTTGCGGCTTCCTAAAGGTACAGGAGGGTATCACATCACTGTGTAGACACAAACTATCGAATATCAGTCTTGAGCATACTCAGGTAACGAGTCATCTGAGACCGCTCTGAAGCAAACTCCGGGCAAAACATAGCCCTCTCCATGAGCATATAGGTAATCTCCATCACAGACTCCCCATCCTGTATCAATGTCAAAAACTCTTGCGCAAGCCACTCACGCTCAACGCGTCGAATGTAGCGGGTGCGGAACATATCTCTGAACTTCTCGTAAGTAACAGTAGCCTGCTGATCATCAGTATACGACCCAATCGTCAGCCTCCACCAGTCCTTTCCCCAAGCCTCAGAAGGTTCAGGGCACACCTAACCTTCTGGTCAGCAGGACATGAGCACGTGAAGAAACAGCCCTCCACGTCAGATAACCACCTCATAGCCCTAATCGCATCCTGTGTACCATCAAATGTCAGGGGCTTCGTATTATTGAAGTCTCGGTACTAGAAAGCCCTGCCGGCTACTCCTCCAACCCCTGCCGCAAATACAGCCGAAGTGGCTGCAGCGGCAGCTGTCTCTGCTAGAGCTGCATATCGCTCATCAAAGTACTCAACCATTGTTGTCTTAATCGACCCAAACATCTCTGGCTGCTGCGCTCGGAATGCAGCAGCAGTCTCGTTGTGCTTGATCTCCCGGATCCTGGCATCCAACTCCTCGGTCCCTATCTGAACCACGAGCTCAGGTGCTACCATTACCTCTAACCCTCCGTCTCCCAACCCCGATCCTGATCCGGATCCCGAAGCAACACGTCTCGTCACCACCATACTAGAATATATATACAAGTCATCAGATAAATAACATAATGTCGGGATACCAAAACCCAAAAATCCTAGGGGTTGTGATTTCCTTGCTACGCGTATGGGTCTTGTGCTTTCAGTAGTACGAGCCCATACTACCTTCCACACCTACCCATATTTGTCTCAAGTATCACCACAACACCCTAACAATATCATCAACATAGAAATACGCCCAACCCTCACTTCTAGGGGAATACCAAATATCTTGCATCTAGTCTCACCACTTATCACGACTCACACATCCATGAAACTTCCATCATCCCCTGCAGCGCTAGTGCATGCTAGCTGAACATAACACTGGACCCAATAGACTTTCGAATATCCAATCCTACCCGAAGGCCGAATCAACATTCTTAGGCTATAAGGTCTTTATTATGCACAGTCGTGATGCATACACTAAACATCTACAGTTATGATCTCAATTCCACATACAAGAAACCCTAGGCTAATATGCATCATGCAATCAGGCAAATCTATCATGCGATTCCTAAAGATCCCTAGCCTAGCACTGGCATGCTGTTCTAACATATCATAATATCAAATAATTGCATGGTATTTTGGGGTATACTTACAGGCTCCGGTTGATCGTACCCTCTGCATCCTCCAGCCTTTATTTTGGAAACCATTTTAAAACTTACTTTCTGAAAATCTCATTGATTTGAGACTGGATTCACATGAGTGTTCCTCCAATTCACTCAAACGAAGGCTCTGATACCAACTTGAAACTGTTGGATAAGGTGTCTAAGTCCATAACTTATTTGGTATATACTTGACCCGACCCGAAATAGTCCATTTGGGTTGCAGTTCACCCAAACTATTTATGGATAATTTCATGAGAATTGTATACTTACGATTTATTAATATATTATAAGTTATAATATATTAATATAAAGTCATGTTATTTATTTAGTTTTAATCTTGAATTAATTATGAATTAATTTAGTGATTAAAAGGAAGACTAATTAAATCATGGGCTATTATATTTATATGGTGTAGGCTAATACTCATTTGTTAATGGGCTAAGCTTATATGGAAGTCCATGGAGCTTTTAACCCATGGATCCTTGGAAAGGAAAAGACATGGGTTATTAGGGTTTCATACTAACCATGCACACTATATAAACAAGCTTATGTTGCATGAAATAGCACCCTAGAGTGTGTGTGTAAGGTGTGGCCGATTTCTAAGAGTGTGTATACTCTCTCATAAAGTTTTCCAAGTTTGTGGTGATTTGTGATTTCTATTTGAGGCATTCACATTATTGGTGCTTGGCTCTTAAACTCCAAGGAATCAACACTCATCAAAAGGTATGTAATTCATCTAGTTCCTTTTATGTTTAAAAGTTCCCCATGCCATGCTAGATAAGTTATAAACCTTGGAAAACAAATTTTGCATGTATTTAGACAAACATAGATCCAAGGTTTATTAGGGTTGCATGTACACTTAGAAAGTGTTAGAATGCTCAAATCCCAACAGAAACATCCATAAATTTTACGCCAAATTCAAACTTTTTCAGTTATAAATAAAAATCAAATAGCATTGTTTTCAAATCATTTTCCATCAGAGTGTCCCAAAAAATCATAACATAAGGATGAGGAGCGGTACGGTCACGCCTTCACCTTTCCATGATCTCCTGAAGTACCTGAAACAATAAACTGAAAACTGTAAGCCCGAGGGCTTAGTGAGCTACCCCTAAAATACCAATACCACACTCACAATACCATATCAGTAATAATCAATCAATCAACTTGCATACTGGGCCATCGTCTTGACTGGACCGCCCTACCAGGCCTACAGTCTGCCTGAATCTATCCCGAGCCTTCGGAATGACTGGTCTGCCACGTGGGCCTACAGTCTCCCCGGACCGCTCATAGGGTATATTGGCCTTCAGCACAAAGCAGGACCGCCTTAACCCAACCACAAGCAAATAACCATGTGCGCATACTATCATATACAGGCATATATAAACATCAAACATATCTGTCACACTGATCATCAATCATAGAATTCTCCTATAACTAGAGTACCAACCTAGCAGGTCACTAACATACCAATTCCCACGAATCATAAGAGCATAACATACTGTCTACCCCGATCCCGATGTAACAGATCATAACCACATGTAGCATACCATAATAACAACTAAAGGGCCAGCCTTGGTGTCGTAGGCCCTATCGATATAGTGAGGATAACTCACCTCGCAAATGTCGACACGAAAGGTAAACTCCAACTCTCGGATCACTTGACATAGGCTCCACCACATATTATCATAGTACAAAATACTCATAAGTCCTTAACCTTATAAGGTACTCCATAACCCACTAGTCAACCCCTGGTCAAAGTCAAATTCCTTAGTCAAGGTCAACAGTCTATGTTGACCTTAACTCGCCGAGTACGCTTGGCTACTCGCCGAGTTCCCTGAAGTACATTCCAACTAGCCGAGTCATCGGAGTGACTCGTCGAGTTCCTTTAATTCTAAATCAAACTTTAAGGTCATCCGCCGAGTTCCCTCCTTGCGACTCGACGGATACACACTCATACATATCCAAGAGAAAACTCATCCGAATCACCGAATTGTTCTTCAACTCGTCGAGTCTTATGACAATCTTCATCGGACTCGCCGAGTTGTTCATCAACTCTTCGATTTCACGACCATTTTCATGTGACTAGCCGAGTCAACCCTATGACTCGCCGAGTCCATTCAGTCCTTTTTCCATACAAACTTGTTTTGAGCCATGCAACGGTTCCGACTCATATATCCAAGCTTCTAGGGCATGCTTATCACATAAAGTTGCAAAATTTACGTGCATGCATGGCTATAAAGGCTCTAAATGCCTATTTTAAGTTCTTAATGGAACTTCATGCTCAAGAGGGACCTTAATCACAACCAAGACTGTGACTTTATGCTTCTAGAATCCAAGGAGGGTCCAGATCTGAAGTTATAACTTCAGATCTAGCCCATAGCTCATCATACCAACTTGAAAATCCATAAAAAGCCCTAGAAACTCAACAAAAGGGAAAAAGGGAAGTAAGGTTGGCACTTTGATACCTCCAAAGGATTCTAGCTGAGGTAAATCCTGCTTCCCACTCCTTCCTTGCTTCAATTTCCATTGCACTCTTAGGTTTCTTCCTCCAAGCTTTAAACACCACACCAAGGTACACACACATGAATTAGGGTTTTAAGGGGCTCTCAAAGACTGTAAAGAGGACAAAGGAGGCTAAGGATCCTTTAAATAGAGGTGCAAACCCTGGGATTTTGGGTTTCCATTGCCACCTCCTGTTCACCGAGTCCCAACATGGACTCGTCGAGTAGGTCACTTAAAACGCGATCTCATCCAGCTGCTACTCAATGAGTAGGTCAACCAAATCGTCGAGTAGAGCTTAACCCAATAAATCTTATTTAAGCAATACCTGAGAATCATGACATTACAAATTGAATAGCTTCGGGGTGTTACGTCTTTACAGAATTCCTCTGTCGTCTTCTGGATCAGTCATTCTCCTTGGACTTTTCTCTGCCACTTGCTAAATAGTTTCCTAGGTTGCACACATTTAAAGTTTCTAAATGGGTAAGCCTAGGGCCTAGTGAGTTCGTGTTGCACATACATGTCTACCACTAAAAAAGCGAATAATTTCATCATATACTTTCAATAAATCATACAGTAAAACATATCATCTGATGACATAATTTAGGGGAACGATTAATTATCCAGAGAAAGAACCAATGGCTCGTTTCCCCTCCCCTTGGTACAACCTATCAATTGTATTAAAAAATTTTAAATATCCAATAAAAAGAGTATAATTCTCAATTCCCATCCTCGTCGATCACACACATCTATCATGCTCACGACGATTAAACAACCCACCCGTTCTCACTAAACATGTAATCCCAAAAAGACACACAATAGATAAACAAGTCAAAATAACATTTGCACACAACCATACTTATTATAAAATACACTGTAAATAAATAATTAAAAAAATGCATATAAATCACATGATAAACACTTATGTGTGAACAACCACAGAACACGAAAAACTCACAATGTTGGCGTTAGGTCTTAACCGAATCTTGTCACGCCACAATCCACAATCCTAGAAAACATCATATGTGTCCGTTTTGGTTCCACTATCCATGTGTCTCGGTTGGGCAACCGATAATTATTCAATTATGTTAATCTAAACGGTGAAAATATTTTTTTGTAAAAGTATTTTTCTTTCTTCTTTTTAGCCTTACATTTCCAAAATAAGGTTTCATCCTTAAAATTAAAAAATCAAGCCAAAACAGTGAAACATTTAAATATCGAGACTTATGGTTTAAGGTTAATAATAAAACTAACATTAATAAAAATTTATCAAAATGTTAAGACTATAGGGACCATTCTTGAAAATGTCAGTTTTCAATTCGAAACCAGAAGGAATTAGCTGCGCCTTTGGCGCCTTGTTTTTTTTTTTTTTTTTTTTTTTTTCTCTCGTTATTTTAGGGTGTAGTAAATAAGAAAACATATTGTAATTTTTGTGAAAGGATATTACATATACGGATGGCTTGTTCTTGTGAAGGCAGCAAAAGATTATTTATGTGAACATTGAAAAGCAAGATACTTGAAAGCAACAAAAGATTGATTATGCGAATAGTTCAAAATATAAATGGTTTTCTAAAAAATCAAATATAAGATAATAACTTTTTAGTATAAAAAATATATTGAATTTTCATCATCCCCTATGACCAATGTGGCCTCGATCACTTAAAAGTAAAACAGATGGCCAATTTTCATGAATTTAAATAATTAGGCCTCAATGTTATCATATTTTAAGTGTATGGGATTGTCAGGGTCAACTATTGTTTGGGCTAGGCCTACTACCTAAGCAAACCAAATTTTGTGGAACAACAATCTTAGGATATTAAGATAATAGAAGGAATTCTATTGCGCCGTTGGTGATGGTTTGAACAATGTTAGAAGATAAAAAGATGGAAATAATTTTTTGAACACAAAATACGAAGAACGGAATGGTCCATTAAATGCCATTTGGCAACAAAATGAATAATTTTCATTCATTCCTTCATACCATTCTTGTTGGACGGCTACCACTATAAAAAAACCCAATAAAGCATACCAACCCTCCACTATTGATTTGTTGCTTGAAAATGAGACCTGAATTATGGTGATGGCTGAAAGGACGTTATTAGGCATAAGCAATGTGTACAATTCAATTTTTTTTGTGTGTTATTAAAATTGAGTAATAGTACTTACATGATTCCATTTCTTACCCACATGACTCTTTGGATAGATCATCGCATGTTATTAATAGTTACCAATGAGCAACTCCTGACACCAGGTAACTCTTCACCAAATTCTTTCAAAATCGATTACTTATTCCACTTTTCCGACCAAAACACCACCTACATCCACAGGATGAAAATCAAATATCAACATCAGGGAACCTATTATGAATAAATAAATAAATAAATATTCATGTACCAGAAACATCATGGTAGAAGGGATTTGTTATACATTACCATCTAACATCACATTTTTTTCTTATCTTACCTTGTGGTAACCCAAGGTTTTACTTAATGGGTGATTTGGCATCTTACCTGACATGTAGATTGATCAGTTAGCATAATCTTCTTCTTCCTATAGATAGACTCTTTAACTCAAACACAAACCATAAAAGATACAATTGTTGGTAAGGGCAAAATGGTCTAACTATTGGCAAGGAAAAAATAGTCAAATTAAATGTAAATTTCTCTTACCAGCAAAGCACAGGTAGAAATGAACCATCAAGTGAACAGGCTAATCCTCTGAAGAAATATAGGAGTGTCTCATTATGGAAAAGTTGGCGTTTATCCGACTGCAATTATATCCAACTGTAAGAAAATAAAAATAAAAAAGTATGTACTAAGATCTCTTTCTGAGGTCTGACCTTGACTCATTCAACCGCTTGTGGTTCCACTTTTGCAAGAACATGTCGACATACATAATTAAAATGATCACAAAATAATTTCATTAGTGATTATTCAGAAAAAAAATAATATTAAATAACACCGAGTTAGATAGGCCAATAGAATACAATTGACAGTTACATGAGTGAAGGCGAAATCATCAAAAATTCATGCCAACAAATCGATGTTTCCATAAAATTCCACAGAATTTAGTGTATTAGTAGAAAATAATGAGATACTATATAACAATCACAAAAATATAATATATTAAATCTCTACAATTCAAATATTACTTCTTACTAACCAGAAAATAATTAAAAATGATTACTAACCTAAATTTAATAAATCTAATCGATTATAAGCTAAGGACTTAGAAATTCAATTCACAGACACAAAATCAAAGTAAAAAGAGAACAAAATGTTAGTATAGGATAAAATGGAATGAAGTTACACAATATTATTATTCTATCAAAGTGTAAAGTTCAATTTTCTACTGAAAAGAAGTTATAATCCATATCAACTGTAAAGTTGGAAAGTGAAATCCAATTGAGAAAGATAGTCAAAGCACAAATTTTTTTTTGGCAGAGCTAGACTAATAAGATATAGAATCATAAATTTGAAGCTTACCAGACACATTATACATTATGTTTGTTCATTGAATGATTTTATCAAACAGTTAATAAGCATAGTAAAAAACCCATACATAATTAAGCTTCACAAAAGATAAAATTTTCCTTTTGCATCCTACAAAATCATTAATTCATATCATATAATAGAATTTCTACTTAGGGCTTAGAACTTACCTTGAATAAGATGAAGTAGAGCAACAACATTCACCTCACATTCGTTGACTTCATCAATATCAAAGCTCGAGCTCTATTTGTGCTTTTCCTACAAAAGTTGCACATTCTTCGACTTATAACCAAAAAGGAAATAGGTAAAATGATATTTCATCATAATTAAATTAATTTGCATTTCTTTCAAAGGTTCAAACTTTGAGTTCAACATTGATATGAATTCTAAATTTTCCAAACCAAATTTGCAAAAACAAAGGGATAATTTCTTTTTCATCTATAGACAATTAGGTAAAGAATTAACGATCAGGGTTATGCCAATTGACAAACATAAAATGGATTTTTGGGTCTCTGTTCCTGAAGTTTATGAGAAAGATGAAGACAATCCTTAAATTTTTACCTCATGAAAACTATTTGAGAATTAGTACAAACAATTTTGAAGGAATTCACATCTGTGAACAAAAATTAGCATACAAATAGTCATAGATGAATATACATAGACACAATGACATATACATAAAGTCACAAACAGATGCATAAACACTATCATCTAATATTTTTGGAAAATCAAATATTTATGCATCAAGAAGCAGGAAAAAATAAGTTGAAAACCCTCCTAGAATGGATTTGTAATACATACTTTTAAGATAGTAATTAACGGTGTGCATCGCCCACTGAAGCCCATAAAGCCTCATCCATCGTTGTATTTCAAGTAGTCGGTGTAAAACTAAGAAAGAGGAGAAGGTGCGCCGGTGGTTGCGAGCAGGGGTGCATATGGTGATAAGAACACAACACCGGAAGAGGAAAAATGAGTAAAGAAGAAAGAAATAAGAAATAAGAAAAAGAAAACGAAATACTACTAGACGAGGAGGGTGGCAAGGCGACCAAAATGGATAAGAAGGCAAAGAAAAATGAGAAGTATTGGAGCGTTTTAAAGAGAAGAAAAACTGCGGCCACCAAAATGGATAAGAAGGAAAAGAAAAGAGATAACTATTGGGGCGCTTTTATTAGAAGTTAAACTTCAGTGGCAAAAAAAAAAAAGAAAGAAATATACTACAGATAAGCATTTTAAGAATTTATAGTATATCTACCTCTTCAAATAAAGACAACCTTTAATATGCCACATGTCCCCTTTCTACATTGCTAACCTGCCACGTGTCATTTTCTAATATAATCATAAATCTAAAATTAAATTAAATTTAAAATATTGCATAAATGTAGAAAAAATCCTGATTTTGTTTTCAACTTACTGCATTTTTCGGATTCATATAACATTCATTCAAATTAAAATTCCATGTTTTTTTGGAAATAATAACAACTTACTTTCAATTTCATAGACTACAAATCTTATCTTTTTTTAAACTCTTTTCAAGATTTATATGAATCCCAAATAATCAGGAATTTCAAAATAATATTCTCACTCCATTTATATTGTGTTTTCTTATCTTCAACATTCGTTCCCATTATCAATTTTTATTTTGCTTTCTCATCTTCAATATTACGATTTTTGCATAGTCTCAACATAACAAATCTGGTTAGTTCATATTCATAACCCAAAATTTATTACCTTTTTGTGAAAATACATTAATACCAATACAGTTCTGTTTGCTAAAAGCATTTGTTGTGAAATCATCATTCCTTATTTCAGTTTTGATGTTCTTTGAAGTGTAACTGATCATCATCAAATTCTTCCAATCCATTCATTATAAAGTCGGAATATGATGAGGTTGTAACGACATATATGAATTTGGCTGAACATATTTGGCTATTAGTTTAACTAAATTCATAATTTTAGAAAAATATTACTTATTTTGTTTTTTGTTGCGAATGAGCAAGGCTTCTTATGTCATTTGTCTTTTCCATTTACATACTGCAATCTTCAAAATGTTTTATATAGGATTTTGTGTAATTAAATCAAACAATTTGGTTTTTGTATTTCTTTCACTGTTTTTATTGATTTTTAATATGGTTTAAATGTTAATAATTTCAAATATCACTTTACTAATTATATATACTTTTTGTTATATTGAAGTTAAAAAACTTTGTATTTGGTTTTTCTAATGCCTTTATTTATCTTTTCATAGTTAATTTGAATGGTATTTCGGGAATTTACTTAAAATTATCAAACCAAAATGTAAAGTTTCATAGGATAGAGAACACGTAGTACTAACTTTATTGATTCATAGCTGGAGGGCAAAAAGGGCTAATGGGTGACATTTTCCTGGTTGTGTTTGACAGAAAATGGTCCCAATGGTATTTTAGTCTTTAATTGACATTTTTTTTGTCATGTCTAACAAATAACTGCTATTCTAAACATTTTTTCCATTATACCTTTTTTTGTGTATGGTTCTTATTGTTGGATTAGTGTTTAAGTCCATAACTATTTTGGTATGTACTTGACCCGATGGTGCATGGTCCTTTTGGGTTGCCTTCACCAAAGCAACTTGATAGGATGATTTATGGAGAGTAAGGATTAAATATGATTTATTAATATATTATGGGAATAATATATTAAAGGAGAAATCATATTGTTTAATTAATATTAGTCATATAATTAATTGGTAATTAGTTTTGTGATTAAAAGAGATTAATTAAACTTAAGGGACTGGAATTGTAATTATAAGATAATTATAATTTGGGCCATGGATTGCCTTGTATTAAGGGATGGACGAATTCTAATGGGAAACCCATAAGGAAATCGTCCATGGGCTTGATAAAAGGAGTCTATCGGTTGCTTAGGGCTTAAGCATCCAGATTAGGGTTTCCTTGTTAGATAACCCTAATAGCCCAACTATATAAAGACCCCTTAAGGCTCAAAAACGTGGCTAAGCTTCTTGTAAGGGTTTCTACACGTTTTTGGCAACCTCCATCCTTTCTCCTCTTCATCCTCTTGCTTATGGTGTTTGTAAACCATTAGAGGAGTGACACTTGTGACTCTAAGCCTTCCAAAGTCATTACAAGGAGATTTGGGATTGTTATTGCTACATAACAATCAAGGTATGTTCTAAACCTAATTACATGTTAATATGATTACTTACATGCTAGAATTAGGGTTTATAGTCTTGGATTCAAAGCATGTACAATAGAGAAACCTAGATCCAAGCATTAGGGTTTGTATGAGCACATAGGATGTCTTATGACCAAAACCCATCACTTATACCATGTGATTACTCCATATTTTGAGATTGTTACAACATAAGGTACTACTGTAAATGGTTGTTATAATAACTATGTTGGAAAATCTTTTCAATAGTTGGGTCTTAGTTTTTATTTATCTAAATAGAACTTGTAATTCCCTTTTCAAGTTAAAAACTTTGTAGTTGGTTTTTCTAATGCCCTTTAATTATCTTTCATAGTTAATTGAAAACTTTACATTTTTACCCTTGTGAGCTATAGTTTGAAAGTATATTGTCATTTCATGTACAATACACCTCTACTTGGACAATTTACATTCGGTTTTTACAGCAACCATCTTTGTCATACATTTACATGTGTGTACCATATAATGAGAATCCTATCACCTACCTTTTATTTGGTTTGTCTGTATTTCACAAATTACCAAGGGTTATGATATATATGGTTTTTGTTTACAAACTTTAGGTTTTTATAGTTATTGCTTTAGGAACTCTCAAATTAGTTAGTAGTAATATTAAATTAGAGAAAAGATGCAAAGTTTATAGGGTTAGCAAATTATTGTACATTTGTTTTTTAATTTTTTTTTATTCTTAATTTGTACCAATTAAATCACATATGTTATATTAATAGCAACGTACTTTATCTAAAGAATCCTAACATAAAGTAAAAGATTTTTAGTGAAATCAATTATTTTTACCTTTTTGGTCATTTTGGTGATTTTTACCTTTTTTTTGTTTTTTTTTGTTTTTTGTTTGTTTGTTTGTTTTTTTGTTTTTTTTTTTTTTGTTTTTGTTTTTTTTTTTGTTTTGTTTTGTTTTGTTTTGTTTTTTTTTTTTTGCATATAATAGCATCCTATTTTTATTTTTCGTTTTATTTTTTGTTTTTTAGTTTTGGTACAGGGAAAAAATCTTAGTGACGATGTCCATGTTTTAAATAAATTTAAAGAAATGGTTCCTGATTAATTAAATAAGTATAAAAAATACCATTTTATAGGTTTGCTCAATTTGTTAAATTTGAAATTTTTTATTCCTTTTTAATTATTTTTGGAAAAAATAACAATTTTAACATTTTTTTCAATTTGACATTTTGAGAAATTTTGTTCATTTTGGTCATTTTGACATGTTAAAAGGTAACAAAAAAGAAAACTCATACTAATATGAAACACCTAAAAAAGAAAAAATAGAGGTTTTATTGTGGTTCCATTGATCATTTTGAATTTTTGGACAATATTGTCATTCTATTTAAAAACAAAAAAAGTAAAGAGAGTGAATAAGTTTATATAAAGTGAAGACACAGGAAGAGATTTACTGTTTGATCGACCCATAACTTCTTCTTTATCTATAGACATCAATGGATGACAAAATTACAATCTCTTTTTCTTCTTTTTCAACTCTCCATTTTCTTTGACTTGCATATGGACCATTTATGTTTACACATTGACCCTTACTGTATATGTTGTATCAAAAACAAAATAAAAAAGGATGAACAAATTGAAACCTAATTAATTGGAGACAAATAATTGAAGGGTATTTCGGGAATTTATTTAAAATTATCAAACAAAAATGTAAAGTTTCATAGGATAGAGAACACGTAGTACTGATAAGCACTAGACTTTATTGATTAATAGTTGGCGGGCAAAATGGGCAAATGGGTGACATTTTCCTAGTTGGATAGAAAATGGTCTATGTTGAACTTTTAAGTTTATTTTTTAAAAGCAAATAAAATTGTACTTACTTACATCCACAATTTAATGCTTTTTTACATTTATTAATTTTTTTGTTCTATATAAAATTTTGAACTTACCTTATGATTTACATGGGTTATAACCTAGTATGATGAATAAATAAAAAGGACATCGTTGTTACAAGGAAACTAATCTTTTTTTCAAAGTCATTCAAAAGTAAAAAGAAATGCACACGTTTTGACAAGTGGGCTTCCACCATTTTTTGTTTATTATCACCACATTTAATTATTAGTATTTTTTACAACCTGGTCCTTTGCTACTCGCCCAAATTGAGCCTGAATCCATTTTTTCTTTACCCAACACTTCTATTTTTTCCCTACCATTTTTGGACCTCACAGAGCTAAATAATATCAAATAAATTCGTAAAATAATATCAAATAAATTCGTAAAATCATCATTAGGTATCTCCACTTCTTATCATTAACTATCTATAAATAACTAGGTTATAACCCGTGAAAACCACGATCAGTATCACTAAAATAATTATATTAAACAAAAATAATAATAAATGTTAAAAAAAGAATATTAGTGTATTATCGTGTGTAAGTAACTATAAATTAATTTGTTAAGTTTATCACATATTTCGAGAATGTTATTAGGATATGATTTTGAATTTTCAAATTTTGAATTAATGTTGATTTGTTAGCAAAATAAAAAAATCATTGAAAATGCCACATGTCAAAAGACATGCTAAAAATGGATATTTGGCAATTTTATTTTTCATTTATTAGAATAGATTTTCAGAATTTTGCTCAAATCAAGATGGTTTTTAGCCTTTTGTTAGAATAGATTTTCAGAATCTTGTTCAAATCAAAATGATTCTTAGTTTTTTATACCAAAAATTTAAACACTTTAAATTTTTGTAAATTAAACTACTACCGACCCAAATAGAGACATTAGGTGGAACAAAATCGTGTAAAATGTGTATACAAACATTTATAACGACAGTAACAAGCCTAAGTTTGTGGAACATACCAAAATTTCGAGAAAAATACTGAAAATCATCACCAACCTATTCCTCCGATTTCTTCCTCATTTCTTCACTGTTTTCAAAAATTGTAGCGGGGTTTTCATAGGGTTTTCTGAGTTTTATATAGTGCCTAATTCTTTCAGTTATCAGCCACTAAAACGTCCATATTTAATTAATTATTATAGGTGATGGTCTTGAGAGTTTAAACCTTATTATTTTCCCTAATTAAACATAATTTTTATTTCTAGAGAAGTGATATATATATATATATATATATATATATATATATATATATATATATATATATATATATATATATATATATATATATATATATATATACTCGGTTTTCAGCTTTTTTATTTTTTGTCTTTTTTTATTTTCTTTGTTTTTTTTTCTTAAAAGTTTTTAAAATCTTTTGTTTTTTCATATACTTTATTTTTTTTAATGCCTTTACTACATACTTCAAGATACTAGTGTTTTTATTTATTTTTGTTTTTAGTTTTTGATTGTTTTTGTTTTTGTTTTTTTTTTTTTTTAAATTTTAAACTAAATATCTATTCGAGTTTTAATTTTTAACCGTTATAAAAGTTTTTAAATAATATAAATGTTAAGGATCATAATATTCTCCGTTTCGAATTAAGTGTCTAAGCCCATAACTATAATTGATATGTACTTGATCCGATAGTAACATGGTCGTCTTTTGGGTTGCCTTCACGATAGCAACTTGATTGGATGAATTATGATGAAAGAGATTAATTGTGGTTTATTAATATATATTCTATGAATAATAAATTAATTGAGAAATCATATTATTTAATTAGTATTGATCAAAAATTAATTTGGAATTAATTTGGTGATCTAAAGAGACTAATTGAATTAAGGAGACTATATTGCAGTTATATGATAGTTTCCAAGTTGGGCTTACGGATCCCTAAGAAGGGATGGATGAAATCCTATGTATAGCCCACATAGATTTCATCCATAAGAGGCCTTCTGGAAGGATCTACTGGATTGCTTAAGACCTAAGCAGGGAATTAGGGTTTCAGTCAAATACCTTAATTGCACAACTATATAAAGACCCCATGACACCTTGAAATCGGCCACTTGCTTCTAAGAGAATACCCTAGCCAATTTTTAGTCTCCTAACCTCTCTTATATTCTTCCAACTTGCTACTTGGTGTTTGTGACTCACTGGAGGTGCAATAATTGAGGCACTAAGCTCTTGAAGGTCAAGATCTACAAGCTACAAGGAAAAGGTATTCTTCTAACTTTGTTTTATGTTACAAATTCCAAAACATTTATGCTAGTTAGGGTTCATGCTTTGGATGATTTGATTTGCATGCGTATATATATATATATATATATATATATATATATGTGTGTGTGTGTGTGTGTGTGCGCGCGTGATTTTGATAGGTTTCATCGAGTCAATGATTTTGATAATGATTATTTCCAATGGTAGTTTGTGTTTCGCTAAATCAATCTTCGTAAATGGTACCCTCTTTAAAAATAATCGCCACCATCGACCTGGTAACGACGTAGTTCCAATCCTACCTTCATCCCCATAAAACCGCCCATCAACGGTTTTGAGTGTAAATTATTGGAAATTGTGATGATGGTGCGGCTGTTTTAGGGCTCCATTCTTTTTCTTAGGCTGTATTCTTGAACTCAAATCTATGACCCTGACGTGGATATGGTGATGATGGTAGAGTTGTTTTTGGTTTTTTAACGAAGGTGTAGTAGATGACATTTATAGTGGCTGAAGGGGGTAACTGTTGTAGTGGTGTTAATGGGAGAGAGATAATTGTAGGTTTTGTCTTGTGGATTCTAACTTTTGTGCAGGGTTGAAGATGGGTGTGTGAGAACAAAGATCGGATTACTTGGGGACAAGGTTTGAAAACTCAAACCTTGAGTTAATGCTTAAGATCAATTTCTGCTTATGATTAAGTGTTCCAGTCAAGTATGACAAGACCAGTCGTGACTAAAGATGAGAATCAACAAAGTACTTCAAGTATTAAATATGGAACTATGAGTATAATCAAGGTAAAGACAATAAATGAACAAGTAGAATGTTTGAAAGACTTTGATATGAGAGAAAAGTGAAAGTGAGTTAAAGTGAAAATGTGCTATCATTGGAAGAACAGTCCGTCTACTATTTTTGTCATTAATCACTCATTATATAGGAAAAGGAGGTACAATGTACAGACCGAAGTGCATACAAAGGATTGGATAAACAAGTTAGTTCTCACACTTCAACTTCCATCTCTAACCACAAACTTATTTCGTATCTCAACCCACTTCGGACTCAAGACATACTTCAAAATTCCAAGGATTAGAGATTGCTAGAGGTTCACTTTCAGGTTCTAACAGGGTGAAGGTGAGAATGGTTGTAATTTGGTGGTTTGTGGAGGAATAAGGGTGGTGTTTGTAAGTGGGGATAGGGTGGTATTGGAGATGAATTTTTGAAAGTACATACCATGTGTGTTGGTTTATGACTTTTGTTCATCTATTTCATCATGGGCAACCGGTTTACATATTTGTTTTTGTCCAAAGTGGCGTTATAGACCCGTCAAAATACACCTTATATCCCATAGAACAACAAAGAAAGTTCAGGATTGATTAGACCAATTTTGAAAATATTATACGGCTAAAATACGATTTCTTTTAATGGCAAAAATGTCTTGATATAAAAGAAGCTTATAAATAATACATTTATATTACATACTCACTGTTTCACGAATATTTTTTATTGAAAGAACCTAACCGATATTTTAGTATAAAATTATATTGCATGACCAACAAAATATACTCACTAGTATTTCAAAATTTATATTTTACAATCATAATTTCGTATTGAAAGAAACCAAAAGGAAACGTATCCTCGGGAATAAATGTCATTTTTTTTAACGGCAAAAATAATAAATGTCATTATTGAAGACTTAAGTTGCGTGTTGGAGTGATTTCTCTGCAATTACCTTGCTGTTTCATTACAAGGTATCAAAATCCGTGTAGTAACCGCTTGAAATTTCATACACAATTCGATTTCATTTCGTTTCTGCATCAAATTCATCATGCATGTGTATTAATTCAAAATTCGAAGCATCGTGGTTGAGTAATATATAAATCGATTCACCAATACCCTCAAGAACATCAATTCTCCACATCATCAGTGATACATTCACATTGCTTCATCGTGTCCCAACTCACACAACAGAAAATCAATCATGATCAAATCAAGCGATTACAAACGCGTATTTGATCACTTCGACATAGATGGCAACGGCATGATATCTCCATCAGAGCTGCAACACGGTGTTGGATTGATCTGGAACGAGGAGATTTTACTCGAAGAGGTAGAAGTTGTTGTGGAATCGACACAGGGAAACAACAGGCAATTAGGGTTTGAAGATTTTGTTAGTTTAATGGAAAGCGAGAAGGAAGATGAGAAGCTTGAGGACTTGAGCAAAGCGTTCAGAATGTATGAAATGGATGGAACTGATTGCATAACTCCCACGAGTTTAAACCGGATGCTAAATCGACTCGGTGAGTCGAGAAGTGTGGATGAGTGTGCTGGGATGATAAGTCGGTTTGATCTTAATGGTGATGGAGTTCTTAACTTTGATGAATTCAAACAAATGATGCTTTGAGACTTTACATCGTTTCATTTAATTTCGTATGATTCTTATTTTATGGAGTCCAAGATGTAAACATGAATTCAACATTCATATATAAGTATAATAAGAAATTAACAAAATAGATTGTTTAAACGTATTTGAAATAGCATGTTGTAGGATAAAACCTCACATTTTTCTTTCTAAAAGTAGGATTGATCCTTGGGTAAGCTTCGTCTTGTATCATCAATAATGATTACAATTGATGCAATTAGGCTTATAAACCGGTATGATTGGCAATATTTTGTTTTTAATCAAAAACTTTATACAAGAAATCATCGTTATCATCAAGTTGTTACCAAAAGCTTTACTTTAGGTGATGTTTGATATATAGAAATGACAAGAGCTATTTACTTTTAAGGTGATGTTTGGTATATGGAAAAACGAAATGACCAGAAGTGGATCGGAGTGGAGTAAACAAAACTAGAGAAATTACTTGTATCTTGTTTGGTAACACAAAAAGAAAAAAGAAAAACAAAAAAGAAAGGATAATCTAAATTACAATACTGTTTTTGTTGGATTCTTTTTAGATTGTTCCTAATAATTTTATAAAATACTTACTATGGATTTTCTAATATATGCCCTAAAGACACATATAATAAGCATTAATTGATGATATATATTACCATAATTAATTATAAAATACATTAATAATAAGAAATATTACCATAATTAAATGTGAAGTGCATTAATAATTTCCATAATAAATGTATTTCAAATTTAATTATGTTAATATTTTTCATAATTAATACTTGTGTGCTCTTAGGGTACATATTAGAAAATCCCATTTACTATATACAAAATATTTCTTATAATGTTATAATAAGAAATCTATTTCAACATACTTATGCAAACGAGAAAGTACGAGTTTTTTTTTTTTTTTTTTTTTTTTTTTTTTTTTTTTTTTTAATCTTTTAAGCCATCTTTCTTTATCATGTTTTGTATTCCATAGTTTTCCTAGAGTTTTTCTGACCACTCTTTCTGGTTTCTTTTGGGTTAATCGATTTTTAGTTCTAAGGGTATTTTTGAAAAGTATTATTTTTTAGCTTTCTTTCTAGGTTTTTATATTAGAGTCAATTTCCTTTTAGTTTACTACAAATTGGCTCATAGTCATTTTATTTTAGACCTTTTGTTTTGCTTTATAAAGAAAAGCCATAGGCACCAAGCTTCTAATCTCATGTTCGTTTTGTTTTTCTTCTTTTATTCATGTGTTTTTTTTTCCCGTTACCTTCTTGTACAATGCTAAGTTTTTACAGAAGCCCCTTTGTTTACACTTTGGTATCAGAGCGGTTCAAGGGGGATGTGAGTCGTTTTTTTAGCGCAAGTTGAAACATCTTAATAACAGCCTCAACTTTTCTTGATCGGACTGGTTCTAACCATAAGAAGAGACTAACCGGAGGTGCATGATAACTGGAATGGAAGAGAACAAAGTAGGTGGCTTTTATTTGGTTCTTTTTCATAGGTGACGGAAGACAATAAGGTGATTGTGACCTTGTCTTCTTGATCAGTGGAAGAGTGCTCTCGGAACAAACTTGATTAAAGAGGGCAGGGTTGTCGAAAGAGAGAATATGATGTCAATGGTTAAAGAAGGAGGTTTAATATCGTTTGAAGTTTTGTGATTGACTCCAACGACTTATCTCTTGTAGGTAGTCAAAGTCAAATCAATTATCAATGCACACAACATATGGAAAACAGTCGAATTGAGGGTGTTAGGTGAAGCATCAGATTTAAAGAAATTAAAACAAGCTCTTTTTTTTTTTTTTTTTTTTTTTTTTTTTTGTTTCAAGCTGTAACGACCCAAAATTTAAAACATTACTTTAAGCAAAGTCATCATTCCAAAACATAATCTGAGTATAAGCTTTCAAAACACATGTTCATTATTAGAGTAAACATTCCCGGGTTGTCTAATCTATGGTGTGTGCCATGCGATCACCCCGAGCTCTTCCCTCCGCTACCAGAAGTACCTGAGACCAAAACTGAAAACCGTAAGCACGAAGCTTAGTGAGTTCCCCACCTTACCACATACCATGCATAACCACATACTGCATATACTGGGCCACGCCCGCTATCTTGGGCCTCGCCCCTACCTTGGGCCTCGCCCGCTACAACAGCCCCACCGCTCCAGGCCCCGCCTGGCTTTGAGCCCCGCTCGGATACAGATCTGTTTTACTTAGGCCTCGCCTGTCACAGGGCCCCACCTGCCAACAAATAATATCACATAAACATGTCACAACACATAAGCTAAACTCATACAACTGATCTTGTCCTAAGGCCTCGCCTATCCTGGGCCTCGCCCTTGTCCTGCTACTGATGAGTCATGGAACCCCGTCCACGCTCCTACTGGTAGTGAGATACGGGACCAACCCACTCTCACTCCTTTTCTAGTTTGGGCCTCACCCCTGTTCTGCTACTAATGAGATATGGAACCCCATCCACACTCTGCTATTGGTGAGATACAGGACCTCGCCCACACTCACCTCCCTACCAGGCACATACATGTATCACACAGATAACAAGTACAAACTATCATATAAAAAAATCCTTGGGCACCCGCCCGATATTACTGGACCTCGTCCTGAATATCATACTAGCATACTGTGTCTAGGGCTAACCCCCGGGTCGTCTACTCGTAACTACATGGGCCGACATTGTGGCCTTAGACCCATTCACACAAAAGCGAAACTCACCTGCACTGGCTGAAATTGCTGATGATCTCACTAGCCGCTGCCCGGCCACTCACTGAACTCCTGCTCCTCTTGCTCCCCGAACTACCAATATCAAAGCAACACTGAGCCTAACTGACCCCCGAAAGACAACCAAATCAACTCTGGTCAAAGTCAAAGTCTTGGTCAAAGTCAACCTTCCAGGTTAACCTTACTCGTCGAGTCACCCTACTGGCTCGCCGAGTTCAAATGTTCAGATTCCTTCCATTCACGTATCGACTCGCCGAGTCAGTCCATGACTCGCCGAGTCTACTGATTTCTGAGTCCTGACCTGTCCAACTCACCGAGTCTCCACCCGACTCACTGATTCGAGTCTTAACTCGAAGGGTTTAGGGTTTCGCAACCTGACTCACCGAGTCCAAGAACAGACTCGCCGAGTACAAGGCAATCTTCATCTGACTTGACGAGCTGTTCATCCCACTCGAGTTGCTCCTCACCTTCATGCTACTCGCCGAGTCCACTCAAAGGACTCGCCAAGTCCATTCGAATCCATTTACATGCAGAGGGATTTTGAGTCATACAGGGGTTCCAACTCATAGATCCATACTCCCAAAGCTCAATCCTCACGTAAAGTTGCAGACTTTACGTATAACTAAAGATATCTAGGCTCAAAATACTCTAGGGCTAGGTTTTGGGATAAAAGGGCTTCATCAACTCCTCATCTTTTGATGCTTTATGACATATTAGACCATCCCAATACTAGATCTGAAGTGGCAACAACATATCTAGGCCCCAAACTCGAATTAGGTCTCAAACAACCATAAAACCCCCAAATCTTATAACAAAAGTAGATCTAGATGTAAAGGAGGGAAGATAGCAGCTTGTTACCTCCAAGATGAACACAACTGAAGTAGATCTCGGATCTACACCTCCTCCTTTGAAGCAACCTTCTTGATCTTCAAGTTCCTTTCCAAAGTTTCCTTCCTCCAAGCTATATCTCTCAAATGATGGAAGCTCACACGAAATCAAGGGTTTACTGGTTCTCTAGGATGATATGGGGGCTGAGGGAGGGACATAACACCCTTTAAATAGGATACAACTCCCGGGATTAGGGTTTTCCTCGTTCAGACCAGACTCGCCGAATCACCTTGGCCGACTCGCCGAGTCGGTCACTTACTCCTCGACCTGGATCCCGCTCGGACTCGCCGAGTTCCTCCTTGGACTTGCCGAGTCGCCCCTTAAAATTAGGGTTTTCTTTCCTTTCTTGGCCTTCCAAACTTTGGGTGTTACAACTCTCCCCCACTTAAACTAAACTTCATCCTCGAAGTTTGCTATGCTCCACTGCCTGCGATCTGCCTCCGATACCCCACCAATTATTCTAACACCAGCTGCCTACCATCGATGGCCTTCCGTTCAGTCATTTAGACTAACGTTAACCCTTGCGGATAATAATCTTGGGTCAACCCTGACCCAGAACATCCTGGAAGCAAACCCCACCTAACCGACAATCCTTCTAATACTCTCCAAATACTGCACTGACCCCATAGGGGTTCACCCCTTCTTTCCTTGCACGATTTCCTTGCCTTCCCAATGCAATGCTCCATGACCATCTATCCCTTCTGCCACTGTGAAGACCCTGTCCTCACCCAATCTATTACTCCCGCTACTCCCAGTACGGGTCATTGTCGCCAGTATCTACTGGGCATTCCTTCTACTATCATTTGGTGTCGAGCACCCCCGTGATCAACTAACTGAATTCCACCATACGCTGCATACTCGCACTGCTACTGACTGGAAAATCTGTTATTCCTTATCAGGCTTCCGGATGAACTGAGACGACCCTGGTCCCTACCATCCTATCAATATCTGGATTACCGGCTCCCACCGATTGCTAACCCAACACAATTACTAGTCGCTCCCAGCGACTTTCAAAGAGACTTCGACCACCTAAAAATTGCTCAATTTATCCTGCCATATAAGCACTACAATTCCCAGGGATCCAGATCCCCTATCCAGACACTAAGATCCCTACTAGGTCCCACCTGCTGCTAAAACTCACGGGCCTCACCCAACCATACTACTGAGCAACCTTTCTCTTAGATCTCACCTATACTACTATTCTCATACGTACCTCAAGATCTTTATTCCAACTCACACGAGTCCTACAGACGACCCTTCAACCTGAATCTGAACCACATACTCACCATCACCATTTACACGCACGGACTGATGGGGAGTTTCTCAAACTCCCAACCCTGAACTACCCAATCCATCAAATGCTGAACTACCTCTTTTTCTTCTCAGAAATCACGTACTCGCTCTGGATTACGTGCTCTTATCCTGGTACATTCGGAGGATTCTCCCCCACTCCGATCCTGCTTACACCTCGCTGCTCAATGAATAGAAATCCCAATCCTTGCTACCATTCCATAATCAATCTGCTGAGGAATCCCACGCTTACCATAGCTAGGGATCTAACCAGTCCATTTCTAAAACTTATACGGCTCCGAACCAGCGGGACATACCGATTCCCTCCAAGGCATGCTATAGTTACTACACCCTAAGTAACCTTCTTCGATAGAACCCATCCCTTAACTACTAACCAAATATCCAAGGTATGCAGATGGCATATAACTCGATCACAATCAAACCGCTCAAAATGAAATGCTCATACCGATAATGATGCAGAAACCATAACAATATAACATCATGCACAAATAAAAGAACTGAAAACGGAAATCGCATACCTGCAACGTCCGGTGCTGCTCGCGTCTCCAAGGTAGCCATTTGAAAAGTCCTGCCTCCTACCGCAAGCACCTCTGCATGGCCCTGACGGCCATCTGTAATCCTCAAGGTTGCAGGGGCAGGTGCCATCACCCATCCTGCTGAAAACAAACTGGGGCACTGGGACTTCTTGTGGCCTCGCTGATTGCAGTGAAAACATATCAAGTCTGATCCCTGAGTGATGGTAATAGTACAATCCCTGCTAAAATGACCAGTCTAACCGTACCTGAAGCAGCCAGACTCACCACCACTACCACTCCTATACGCGCCCCCGTGCGCCCTGCTACACTTTCCACATCGAATGCGGTCCTGATAATCCCTCGATCTCGAATCTGATCCCTTGGGCCTTTTGCCCGAACTCGCGACTACCTGAACCTCATCCGACTTCCTTTTCCGGATCTGCTCCAAATCAATTTCCCACTCCCTAGCTCGAGAAATCATATCTTCCAGCGTCTTACAACCGGACCTGCTCACGAACTCCCTGATGTCAGCCCTCAGCATCTCGTGATATTGGGCCTTCTTCATTCCTCATCCGCGACATAGTGCGGTACGAGAAGAGCCCTCTCCTTGAACTTGGCGGTGATCGCCACCACAGTCTCAGTAGTCTGTGTCAAATCCTGAAACTCCCAGGCCAACTGCTGCACCTCAATAATCGGCTAAAACTCCGCCCTTAACCTAGCTGAGAAATCTCTCCAAGTCATCGCGTCCAACGCGGCATCATCACCCGAAGCATGACCAATCTCTTCCCACCAATCCCTCACTCTGTCCTTTAGAAGACAGGAAGCGAGTCTGACCTTGTCCTCCTCAGGACACCGGCTTGTACGGAACGCGTTGGCAACATAAGCCAACCATCTGCTGCTAGCGATGGGGTCCCTAGCCCCATGATAATCTGGTGCCCCGCAAGCCCTAAACTCCCGAAATATGAAGGTACGTGCTCCCATCAATGCCATCATCTCAGTATGGAAGGCTCCCAGCCTCTCATCCAAAATCTCTAATATACCCTCCTTGATCGTGCCAAAGACCACAGGAGTCTGAGCTAGAATACTCCACGTAACCTCAGCTGATATCAACTCTCTAATGCGCTCCTCGAGCTGCTCGGCCCTTGAACCCGAGCCTGATCCCTCTCCGGCGCCTGATCCGCCCGCTGGTCTCTCTCGCAATGTCACCATACTGAAACATATAACATAACCATTATCAGAATACTCCTCACTGCTGCGAGACCAAACATACTCACTACTAGGTTCCTGGTCTTGTCTTGGCCTTTCCCGAATCGAGTACGGATCCTCTGCTTTCAGTAGTACGGGCCCATACTACCTTCTACATCTATCCGTACTTTCCTCAAGAACTACTTCGACTCCACCAGGTCCCTTTTCTACTACTACTGCTCCCAGCACTACCTCATCCTAGGCTTAGCCTAGGGAAACCTCTGACTCAACTCAAACCAGCCCTCAGCTGCTGAAGGTCTCCTTGTGATGCCAATTAGCCATCACCTAGATACCATCACATGTGACGAGGCTCAGATAATCCTTCAAGTAGAGGACTCGTTCCTACAACGGTTGGACTCAAACAAGAGCTGCGCAATAGGACCAAATCCAACACTCTGAGATTATTCAACCCTGATCACATGTGACGTATCGTATCCACCTAATGGCTAACTCCCATCACTCAGAATCCCACAATGCACAAAGCAAGCAACATTCAGACAATGGGAAAATCTAACCATAACATACTCAAGCAATCATATCCACATAGCAAGAATCTGAACTAGCATGCAACACAACTCATAAACTCAGGCATAACCTAAACAGGCTATCCTACTACTATCTATTCATCACTATCATGCAGATCAAAAGCAAATATAATAGGCACATAAGGCATCATCCATAGATCCTCAGTCCTAATCTAGCATGCTGTTCTATTAACTGATAATCAAAACATAGACTTGTATGGGTATTTTGGGGTACTTACTTGAGCTCGGTTGATTTCATGCACCGCACCTCTTTTCTCTTTTCAAAGTTCTTTTCTTTCTGAATTCTTTTTGCTTTTCTAAAACCGTTTTCTTTCTCAAAACTCTCTTTTTACAAAACTGTCTTTTCGTTTTGAAAACTTCCATACCAATCCCTCAGTTTGAGTTCAAACACACCCGAGGGCATGTCCGAATCCCTCAAACCAAGGCTCTGATACCAACTTGTAACGACCCAAAATTTAAGATCAAAAATTTCTTTTAATAAAACATTACTTTAAGCAAAGTCATCATTACAAAACCTAATCTGAGTATAAGTTTTCAAAACACATGTTCATTATCAGAGTAAACATTCCCAGGTTGTCTAATCTATGGTGTGTGCCATGCGATCACCCCGACCTCTTCCCTCCGCTATCGGAAGTACCTGAAACCAAAACTGAAAACCGTAAGCACGAAGCTTAGTGAGTTCCCCACCCTACCACATACCATGCATAACCACATACTGCATATACTGGGCCACACCCGCTATCTTGGGCCTCGCCCCTACCTCGAGCCTCGCCCGCTACAACGGCCCCGCCGCTCCAAGCCCCGCCTGGCTTCGAGCCCCGCTCGGATACAAATCTGTTTTACTTAGGCCTCGCCTGTCATAGGGCCCCGTCCGCCAACAAATAATATCACATAAACATGTCACAACACATTAGCTAAACTCATACGACTGATCTTGTCCTAAGGCCTCGCCTATCCTGGGCCTCGCCCTTGTCCTGCTACTGATGAGTCATGGAACCCCATCCACGCTCCTACAGGTAGTGAGATACGGGCCTAGCCCACTCTCACTCCTTTTCTAGTTTGGGCCTCGCCCCTGTTCTGCTACTAATGAGATATGGAACCCTATCCACACTCTGCTATTGGTGAGATACGCGACCTCACCCACACTCACCTCCTTACCAGGCACATACATGTATCACAAAGATAAAAAGTATAAACTATTATATTAACAAATGCTTGGGCACCCACCCGCTATTACTGGACCTCGTCCTGAATATCATACTAGCATACTGTGTCTAGGGCTAACTTCCGGGTCTTCTACTCGTAAGTACATGGGCCGACATTGTGGCCTTAGACCCATTCACACAAAAGGGAAACTCACCTGCACTGGCTGAACTACCAATATCAAAGCAACACTGAGCCTAACTAACCCCCGAAAGACAACCAAATCAACTCTGGTCAAAGTCAAAGTCCTGGTCAAAGTCAACCTTCCAGGTCAACCCTACTCGCCGAGTCACCCTTTTGACTCGCCGAGTTCAAATTTTCAGATTCCTTCCATTCGCGTCTTGACTCGCCGAGTCAGTCCATGACTCGCCGAGTCTACCGATTTCTGAGTTCTGACCTGTCCAACTCACTGAGTCTCCACCCGACTCACTGATTCGAGTCTTAACTCGAAGGGTTTGGGGTTTTGCAACCTGACTCGCCGAGTCCAAGAACAGACTCGCCGAGTACAAGGTAATCTTCATCTGACTCGACGAGCTGTTCATCCCACTCGTCGAGTTGCTCCTCACCTTCATCTACTCGCTGAGTCCACTCAAAGGACTCGCTGAGTCCATTCAAATCCCTTTACATGCAGAGGGCTTTTGAGTCATGCAGGGGTTCCAACTCATAGATCCATACTCCCAAAGCTCAATCCTCACGTAAAGTTGCAGAGTTTACGTATAACTAAAGAGATCTAGGCTCAAAACACTCTAGGGCTAGGTTTTGGGACAAAAAGGCTTCACCAACTCCTCATCTTTTGATGCTTTTTGACATATTAGACCATCCCAATACTAGTTCTGAAGTGGCAACAACATATGTAGGCCCCAAACTCAAATTGGGTCTCAAACAACCATAAAACCCCCAAATCTAATAACAAAAGTAGATCTAGATGAAAAGGAGGGAAGATAGCAGCTTGTTACCTCCAAGATGAACACAACTGAAGTAGATCTCGGATCTACACCTCCTCCTTTGAAGCAACCTTCTTGATCTTCAAGTTCCTTTCCAAAGTTTCCTTCCTCCAAGCTATATCTCTCAAATGATGGAAGCTCACACGAAATGAAGGGTTTAGTGGTTCTCTAGGATGATATGGGGGCTGAGGGAGGGACATAACACCCTTTAAATAGGATATAACTCCTGGGATTAGCTAGGGTTTTCCTCGTTCAGACCAGACTCGCCGAGTCACCTTGGCCGACTCGCCGAGTCGGTCACTTACTCCTTGACCCGGATCCCGCTCTAACTCGCCGAGTTCCTCCTTGGACTCGCCGAGTCGCCCCTTAAAATTAGGGTTTTCTTTCCTTTCTTGGCCTTCCAAACTTTGGGTGTTACACAAGCGATACCCAAAGACATGATGTTGCAAATAGCGAGTTACACCGACCCAAAACAAATGTCGGATGAACTAAAAACATTGTATTTAGGTGTGGATAAGGTGGGAACTAACCTTAAAGAGGGAGCTTGAAATTTTGTGCTTGAAGGAGGGTGGAATGGTTGATGTTTTCTGAGAAAATTATATGGTTTAGCCTCAAAATCAAGAAGCCTTGGTTACTAACTTGAAAAAATGGATTTAGTGAAAAGGTTACTAGACTCGATGTCTACATTGTTTCTTTAAATTAGGGCTTCAGTAGGGCAATGTTTTGACTTAGATTCAATGTTATTCGATGAAGTCGTTGATAGATTAAAGGCATGCCAGGAGCGTATAATAGGAACCGAGAAAGTTGATGACATTAAATGTCTGTTGTTGTTTCCTAGTGAAGAAAATCTGCATGTTTGTAAGCATTGTAGCAATGGAGGTTTAAATCGGAATGATTGTGGACGTGGTCGGTGAAGAGATTGTTGGTCCAAGAAGAGTCGAGATGGCAATGGACATGTCTGAGATAAAAGTCACATTAAATGTTTCAAATGTGGTGAGTTTGGTCACTATAGCAATGAGTGTCCTAAATGGGAGAAAGATGAGGCAAATCTACTCGAAGAGAAACTGGCACTGTTATGACCGAGTGGTATGACCAATCCGATTAAGAAGTGTTAATCTGATTTTTAGTCCAGGGGTATTTTTGGAAAGTTATGTTTTTAGCTTTCTTTCCATGTTTTTGTATTAGAGTCAAATTCCTTTTAGTTTAGTATAAATATTCTAATAATAGTTGTTTTATTTTAGACATTTTGCTTTGATTAGTAAAGAAAAGCCTTAGGTAACAATTAAGCTTATACTATCCTTTTCATTTTCTTTATTCTATTATTCATGTGTGTTTTTTATATTGCCTTGGTGAACAAGGTTAAGTTTTTACAGCACGCCTTTGTTTATAGTTTCATGGAGGCGTTTTTTATGGGATCTCACATGTTTAATTTTTTCGATTTACAGTATCTTTCGTGTCCTAATTTTCTTGGATTCATCTTCGTGATCAATAGCATTAGGTTGAAAACTCACCACTTTAATTTTCTTTGTCATGATTTTCGGTTTCCTTCCTTATAATTGGTAGTCACCACTTTATGTAACTCAATGTTTTTTTCCCTAATGCTCTAGATCTTATTCAAACTCACCAGATGAATATTTCATAAGTTCACTCTAAGTTAACTTGATCAAAACTTGTAGTATCTATATAAAAGAATGTTGAAGGTTGAAACAGGGAAGGCTTTGAGAGTGAAGATGATTGTAACGAATATTTGTGGAATTGAAGAACAATGGCGATCAAGAAGGTTATGACAGTAGGGGTTGACCGTAGGCATGGAGAATGTTGTGACGGTACATGTAATGGTAGGAAATCAAAAGATAATGAAAGGGAACTTTGGTCTAAAATTACTTGTTTCACTAGTTCCACCAACCTTTTTGGTGTGACTAAAATTTATAAAAATAGTCCCATTCTTTTTCTTTTTAGGGTGTTTTGGGATTGCTTTTTGAAATTTGAAAGTGTTTTTGGCAAAAGTGTTAATTAACTTTTGGTGGTGGCGAAATGAACCTTTTTAAAAAGTGTTTAGATTAGATTGTATGGTGGCAAAAGAACTTTATAATTATTGTAAAATTACTAAAAAGGATATGGAAAGAGATGAGGAAAAAATACGAGGGAAAGTTCACTAAGGGTAGTATTGTTATTTTTAGTTTAAAAAGTCATAAGGACTTGAAAAGGTTAAGATCCCCTGACTTTTGGAAACCTCATTTAATGCATGTTAAAACTTCACTTGAAAAACACTTAGGTAATAGTGAAACATTTTTTAGGCTTACTGCCTTTATGATAAGCTAATAAGTCAACAAGTTATTTTGAAAAGCAATCCCAAACACCTCCTTAATCCCACACTGGTCTTGTCCATCTACCAAATATTACCTAGGAATCATTTGTAGGCTTGTTTTGTTATTGTAAATTATAATTTTTTGTTCCCATACACTTTTCTACAAGTTTGGTCAGAATTTTGGAAATTTGACACAATTGATCCTCTTGGTTGGCATATCATTTAGTTTTGGATCCTATCATAGTTACTGGTAATGTCATTTTGTTAAGTATGTATAAAATGAATAAAAATTTTTGTTTTTTTTTTTAATTTTTTTAATCTTTTTTTAATTTCATAAATATTATGATTCTTATCAAAATAATTAATGGGCCCTACTTGTGACAACCCGTAATTTCGTTTTTGTACAAACCATTCAATTCAATCAAAGTCTATCTTTTAGCTTTGTTTAGGGTCTGTTTAAGTGTTACAAGTCTAGTACAATCAAGGTTGAGGCTTGGGGATGAGTTACCAAAGTCATAAAGTTGCATTTCGGGCCAAACACTCCTTCAGGAGGAGTGTATGGCCGTACACATGGGTGTACGGCCGTACACCTCCTCATGGACGTACACTCTCCCCTATAAAGATGACACTTAGTCATTTTTCCAACACTTTACACACTCCCAAGCCCAGATTTCGGCTTCTCTCTCAACTATCATCACATTTCTCACCAAGATCTTCAAAGATGTAAGTGTTTCTCACCTTGACTTGATGCTACATTTATTTATCTAGTGGTGAACCCATGTTTTCATCTCATTAATTTCATCTTTGGCTAGATCTTCATCTTTCACCAAGAACACACACTAGTTCTTGGTAGCTAAAAAACCCTCTTGAAGCTTCCAAATCGTGAGTAACTGCTTCCTATTTTTGTTACCTACTAGAAAGACTTGTTGTTCATATCAAATTTGACCATCTTAGGAAGAACATGAAGGGTGTACGGCCGTCCACACCTCAAAGGGCCGTAAACCCTTGTTGATGGTCATATTTGGCCTTAAACTTTCATTAAAGCTAAGCATGGGACCTAGAACACTTCCTTGATGCTAGTAAGGACCTTGAAAACACCTAATTTTCACAATTCTTCATGAGTGTATGGCCGTACACTCATGGGCCGTACACCCATGTGGTTGTACACACAATGGTCGTGCACACCTTGGCCGTACACACCATTGTGTGGCGGTAAACCCCCTTAGATGCAATCCTTCATGATTGTAACACTTCAACATAAGTGTTTCTTAGTCCCTAGGGTGGTTCCCTATCATAAATAGTTGTGATATACCCTAATTGGATACATATACGTGTTGTAACATGCTAAATAGGATCCGTTAGTGTTCGGGACTTCACTTGACACTCAACATCCTATACAGATCCTACATTCAAATCACACATCAAACGGTGAGTTTATACCACTACACTTTTATGGTTTTTAAACATGTTCAAGGGGGGGGGGGGGATACAAGCCAAACATAAATGAGTTTGTGAAACTTATACAAAAAGGATTTGAATAAACTTAGAACGGATGCAATTGATACAATCATATCGTTTCTATACTTTTATAAAACATATTGATATTTATCGCTTTTTGTACTATGCTGAGCAAAAGGAAAGTTTTCATCATAAACATAAAACTTTCAATGTAAAACAGGAATTGAATGCATGAACGAACATATAAGCTATAATAGGTATAGCTTATGGAACCACGAGCATAAAAATGTACAAACATAGATTCAATGAGAGCAAATATATAAACTATATGAAATATAGCTTATTAGATGTATGGACGTCAAACTTAATTCAATGGATTCATTTTATTCTACATGTAATCATTAGTATAACATTTTATGAGTGAGTATTCTTCGCGTACTTACATAAGTACTAAAAAAAGTCCTGAGATTATAACCAAAGTCTCATAGAGGGAGAACGTGAGTTTGTGTATAGATCTATACGTGATTGACAACCCCGCACCATAACTGTTAGCTACAGTTAGGCCGGCAGGCCTGGGTGACAAAGTCATTTCGATTCCGAAACCTGAAGAATGTCATTCCGACAATTCTAGTGAAGTATGGTTATAACAACTCATAAATTTTGTACTAAAAAAACATGATTAATGTATAAGTGGTAATAACTTTATTTAGTTTTATTATAAATTAATAGAACTACTATACATATTACAGTTTTCAGAGTTTTCCAAACTTACTATACATACTAGTGTGAATCATGGTTTTCCTTGTAAAAAGAGGTTTCTTATTCAATCACACACTGCACAACACATTCAATGAGATTTAGTAACAAAATACACATGTTAGAAAATAATGGATTTTCTTGGAAGCATACAAATACATTAATTGGTTTTATTAACCAGATTTCTTCTAAACAACATGCTTATGAACTCACTAGCTTTATGCTGAAACTCTTTCAAAACTACTTGTATTTCTCAGGAAATCAGTAGACAGGTACCTCCTGGGGTTTTGAGAAGACGGAGCGTATATAATCGCGTCTTTTATTTTTATTACATTTTGATGTCCATAAACATGAATCAAATCAATTTAAATGTTTTACTTACTTAATGATACTATACATGAAGTCATCTACCCCTGAATGTTTTCCACCGTTCCGGTTTTGGGGTGTGACAGATTGGTATAAGAGCTATTGTTTATAGTGAAGTTAGTATACCGAACCTTGGAAGGTATACGACTATAAATACTAAGGGGATAAAGTGCTTTGAACTAAAAGTATAATTTTAAAATATAAGTATTTTATAAGAAGAATACAAGTATACACACGTACCAGAAACAGTATCATAAGTAGAACAAAACAAAAGTATTTGGATGTTGGACACTGCGGTTATGCCTGGGCAGTTATGTAATCATGTCTATGGTCAATATAGCCCGATCAACTATATTTATTCGATACATCACCAACATGTTCTTGGGAGTGAGGGTGGTGTTGCAACCGGCCTAAAACTTACCAAGTATATCTACATCAAGTATCAATAGAACAAAATGTACAACATAAAATACTATAGGAGTATCTTAGTTAGAACCAAATTCATTGTAGATATTCATTCCAAGTGTTGCTACTCATCCCTTCCTAGAGATAGTTTACTTGTATTAGTAACATTTCCTTATTTATCGCTCAGTAGAACACTTTATTTATCAGGCTAAGATATATCTTGTTTCATATCTCTTGATTCAAATCTAGGAGACTTACTGTCCTCTTCTTCCTGATTATTTTTAGAACAGGATGCGTCCAAAGAAAAGACCTAACAGAAAGAACAACACTCCCACGATGGATCCAACGCCACCACTTACTCAGTTCGATCCTACCATGTTCCAGGCAGCAGTTACGGCCGCTGTGGCTATCGCAATGTCGCAGATAAATTCTGGCGGCTCTAGGGGTCAAGAAGTGGTGCCCATCCCCTTAATCTCGATGGAATCCAGGGACACTAGAAGGAGTGTTCCTACAAAGACTTCATGAATGCAAAGCCTAAATCCTTCGATGGCAATGGACGTGTTACTGCCCTGACTCGATGGATTGAGAAGATCGAATCGGTCTTCGAGATTTGTGCGTGCTCCGAGGTAAACAAAGTGAAGTTCGCTGATTGCAGCTTCACTGACAGAGCACTTACCTGGTGGAATTGTCGAGTCAAATCCCTAACCCTGATAGTAGCAAATGCTATGGGTTGGGAGAGCTTAAAGGAGATTATGCTTGCTGAATACTACCCAAGGGGCGAGATGCAAAACTTAAAGCACGTTTGGAACCTGAAGATAAAGGGTTCCGACATTGCTGCATACACAACTAGATTCTGTGATCTGGCTCTTCTATGTCCGGGAATGGTCACCCCAAAAAGCAAGAAGATAGAGAGATATATTTGGGGATTGATGCCCCTAACTCAAGCAAATGTCTTGGCTGCTAGGCCTTCCACTTTTGATAGTGCTAAGTGCCTGACGCAGACCCTGATAGATCATGAGGTTGACCTGTCTAAAGTAATAGCCGCTCCCGAACCACCGAAGGTAAGTGCTGGGAAGAAGGAGTTTTGGAACAAACGAAAGGTCCAGTCTTCACAAGAGCCCTCAAAGAAACAACAAATAGTGGCAGTCCACGCTGCTACTACTCCTTCTGCAGCTCCCACTACTCCACAACTCCCAGCCACTATGCTAGAAACCTACCTTTGTGCAAAAAATGCAACTTCCATTATTTGGGAGTTTGTAGAAAAATGCAATGCAACTAATGTGGCAGAAAGGGGCATACAAAGCAATTCTGCAAGACACCAGTTCAACCGACCAACCAGGCTGCGGAAATGGGCATAGGTCAAGCCTGTTACGGCTATGGAGAGGTTGAACACTGCAAGAGAAATTGCCCCAAGGAGACAACAGCTGGCAACACAGGGAGAGTACTTGCAAAGGGCCAATATGAGACAGTTGTTGATCCTACCATGGTTACGTGTACGTTCCTCCTTGACAACTCTTATACATGCATTCTTTTTGATTCTGGTGCGGAGAGAAGTTTTGTAAGTCATGCATTCGAGCATCTTCTTAAATATAGACCCCAACCTTTAACCGAAACATTTACCGTTGAGATGGCTAGCGGTAAAAAGGAATGCACTAACAACATATTCATCAGCTATACCCTTACCTTAAACGATCATTACTTTCCAATCGATATTATGCCAATTTCCATAAAGAGATTTGACGTCATCATCGGTATGGATTCATTGAGCCCCAATCGTGATGATATCTTTTGTTATGAAAAAGCCATCCGCCTCAACCTTCCCTCTGGTGAAACTTTCGTAGTTTACAATGATAAACTCAACTCGAACCTCTTTGTCATTTTGTGCATCAAGGCTCAAAAATTCCTACGAAAGGAGTGTCATGCATTTCGAGCCCATGTTGTTAATGAGAAAAAAGAAGTTAAATACCTTGAGAGCATCGCCAAAGTTTGCAACTTTCATGATGTTTTCCCCAAAGATCTTCCAAAAATCCCTCCTAAGCGCCATGTCGAGTTCCGCATCGACTTAATCTCCGGAGCTACTCCCATAGCAAAATCCCCATATCATGTAGCGCCAGTAGAAATGCAAGAGTTATCTAGCCAACTCAATGAGCTACTTAGCAAAGGGTTTATAATACCGAGCTCCTCACCTTGGGGAGCCCCAGTCTTGTTTGTGAAAAGGAAGGATGGATCCTTTCAAATGTGCACTGATTATCGAGAACTAAACAAGCTTATCATCAAGAACTGTTATCCTTTATCCAGAATTGATGACCTCTTCGATCAACTTCAAGGAGCCAGTTACTTCTTGAAAATAGACCTAAAATCAGGGTAAAATCAGTTGCGAGTTCATGAAAATGATGTTCCGAAGACAACATTCCGAACTCCTTGTGGACACTACGAGTTTGTAGTAATGCCCTTTGGTCTAACCAACACACCTACGGTATTCATGGATCTGATGAATCGGGTGTGCTGCCCATTCCTCAACAAGTTTGTAATTATGTTCATTTACGATATACTTGTCTACTCTCGAAGTGAGGAGGATCATGGACAACACTTGAATCAGGTGTTAGAAACACTAAGGGTGGAGAAACTTTATTGAAAATTTTCAAAGTGCAAATTTTCGATTAAAAAAGTAACTTACCTTACTAACTTGGTAAGCGAGGAAGGCATACACGTGGACCCTTCCAAGATTAAAGCGCTAGAGAATTAGTCGGCACAGAAGATAGACACAGAAATCCGTCAATTCATGGGCCTCGATGGCTATTATCGTAGGTTTATCAAAAATTTCTCCAGGATTGCTAAGCCTCTAACCACCCTAACTTAGAAAGGCTGTACCCTATGGTTGGAGTGAAAAGCAAGACACTGCATTCCGGAAATTGAAGTAGGCTCTATGCAGTGCACCTATCCTGTCTCTACCCGAAGGGATGGAGGACTTCGTTGTTTACTGTGATGCATCCAATCAGGGCCTAGGATGTGTGCTCATGCAGCGAGGAAAGGTGATTGTGTATGCTTCAAGGAAACTAAAAGCACATGAAGTCAATTATACAACTCACGACTTGAAGTTGGGACCAATGGTCTTCGTATTAAAGATATGGAGACATTATCTATACGGAACCAGGTGCACTATCTTCACTGACCATAAAAGCCTACAACACATTTTCAACCAGAAGGAGTTTAACATGAGGCAACAGCGATGGTTAGAGCTACTCAGTGATTATGATTGTGAAATACGCTATCATCCTGAGAAGGCCAATGTGGTAGCCGATGTGTGACATCCCCAATTTCACGGCCGGAAAAGACCGATTTGTTTATGCTTTATTTTATAAAATCAGAGTAATCTTTTGATTAAAAGAGTTTCGGAATTTGTTCCGAAAACAAAATATGATAAAATTTATCAAAACGTTTCTCAATAGAATGTATTTTCATTAAATAATAAAACCTCGGGATGTCATGTTCCGATACAGTCCAAAAGCATAAACAATATAAAATAGACCTTACAACAGTTATTTATAACTACTGATCTATAATCCAAAATCTCTCGTCAAATCCACCAACTTATACCCTTGTGCCATTACCTGTAATGCAAAGAATACTGAGTGGGTTAGGCTTGGGATCCTGGTGAGCATATAGGGTTTTCAACCCACAATAATACATTTATTATATTCAATTATCAAACAATCAACCCAAATACCCATCCCCATATGTCCTTTATTTTCTCAAGGGTTTACCCTAAGAACCACTATCCTTCCTTCATTCATTCCTAAGGACTTACCTAAGGAGCTAGCACAAAGTCCATTTGCTACCACGGTTTATACAACAGGCACTACGTCACATAGTCACCATGATTCATACGATACGCACTACGTCTCATAGTCACCAAGGTTTACACAATGGGAACGAAGTCACATCGTCACCAAGGTTTATCAAATAGGCACGAAGTCGCATCGTCACCAAGGCTTACTCAATAGGCACGAAGTTGCATCATCATCAACTATTCCATTTACCCATGTTCTACCCAACATTTTTGTAGATATAAATATAAACGCAGTTTAAATCATTTAACACCCGTATAAAAACATCAATTCCAAGTCAATCTCAAATAGAAAAATAATATATAATACATAGCACGTATTTCATAGCTAATACATTATATTTATGTGTTAGAAGAAAGTAACTATACACTCACTTGATCAGAAAATGATCGGACAACACTACGGCTTGTAGAAGTAGTATTCTTCGGTGAAACTGGGAGATCTTCACAAAAATCGAGTTTCTCGCGGGCAGAGCTTCGGCTCGGGAATTTCACTTCTCGGGATCTTTGGGGCTTCTGGACTTGCTTCAGGTCTCGGGAATGATACTAGGGCTTTAGGGCATTTCTTGCATGCAGAACGAGGTAAAAATGCGAGAGAAAGGGAAGAATGGAGCGCCAAAACTCGGCTGCACTCGACATCTATTTGTAGGGGCTGAAACCCGAATTACGCTGGGTGTAATATTTAGTTACGCTCGGCGTAACCTGAATAAGATCGTTGACTCCCCCCTCCCCCCTTTTGGATAATTTCGAAATTTATAATTAAATTTAATATTTTAATTATTTAATAAACTTCAAAACTTCAAATCTTCCTCATACGAACTCCGTTTTTAATGTCATTTATATCCATGCGTAGGTGAGACTACGCTCTACAACTTTTGTTTAGACTCTGTCGCCTAATTTTGAATTTATTTTTTTATTTATTTTTAGTAGGCCCGGACAAGAAAACTCTATTATAAATTCATAACTTCTTCATCTGATGTCCGTTTTCGTCTGTCTTTTTACTGTTGCATTACTATCAACAAGATCTTCGATTCTCATTTAGATTGTTTCAGCTAAAAACTGCTCGATCTCAAATCGAGTATTCGGGTTGTATACCGTTAAGTCGAAACTTAGAAAAATCATAACTTCCTCATACGAAGTCAGATTTGAATGTTCTTTTTTTGCACACTCACGGTTTAAAGAACTCTACGAATTTCATTTAGATCACTAACACTAAATATCGCTCTAACATAAATTCACTTTTAACGTCATTCAGCGTCCTGCCGGTTCTGTTGCGAAACTTCGACAGGTCATAACTTCTTCGTTATAACTCAGATTTTGGCATTCTTTAAATGTACGGAATCCTTGTAATATATACTAAAACTTACTTAAGATTACTCCTTCTAAATAATCGCCCATCAAAAAGTTATTTGTAATGCTTATCCTCTCTAAATTGACTAGCCCTGATCTACAGGCGTTACACGATGCCCTCAGCCGAATGGAATATTCAGGTTGTAAAGTGAAGGCACTGACAATGACCATCCATTCCCATTTTCTGTGCAAATCAGAGAGGATCAACTGGAAGCCTTAAAACCAGAGAACAAGCCAGATGAAGCCTTGAGAGGAATGAAGAAGAACTTAGAGATCAACGGAGACATAGTATATTATTTCGTGGACTGGATCTATACCCCAAAGTTCGGTGGTTACAGGGAGGTTGTAATGAACGAAGCTCACAAGACTAGATACTCCGTTCACCTAGGTTCGGATAAGATGTACCTGGATCTCAAGAAATTATATTGGTGGCCAAACATGAAAGCGGAGATCGCTACCTTCGTGGGCAAGTTTCTGAAATGCGCTAAAGTGATGGTCGAGTTGTTGGATTAGTGTCGAAGCCCGTAACCATATTTGGTAAGTACTTGACCCAGTTGTGCATGGTCCTTTTGGGTTACCTTCACCAAAGCAATTTGACTGAAGAAATAATAGAGAAAGAGGTTATTATGATTTATTAATATATTATAAGAATAATATATCAAAGGAGAAATCATATTTGTTTAACTAATATTGGTCAATAATTAATTAAGAATTAATTTTGTGATCAAATGTAATTAATTAAACTATAGGGGCGGAATTCTAATTATGTGATAGTTGCAAATTAGGGCATTGGATGCCCCATGGATGGGGTGGACGAATTCAATGTGATAAGGCCTTCGAATTCGTCCAAGATTAGGATTCTAGGCTTATCTTATGGTCTGCTTGGTCGGCAAGTAACCAGATAAGGATAACGACTGAAACCCTAATCTCTACCCTATATAAAGACCCCTTAGGCCTTAGAAAATCGGCCACTTGATCCCTAGAAGACCTAGAGCTAATTTTTTGCCTCTCCTCTCTCTCTCTCTCTCTCTCTCTCTCTTCCCTCTCCAATTGCTTGTGGGTGTTTGTAAGCCATTAGAGGTACTACACTTGTGGTACTTGCTTTCCAAGACAAGGAGATTAAAGATTTGCGTTGTTATTACAATATAACAACAAGAGGTATGTAATCCCTTATACTATATAGATTTCGAAATACCTAGGTACATGCTAGGGTTCTTCTTGTGTTCATAAAGTTGTGTATCTAATAGTGAAAACATTGGTCCAAATCTAGGGTTTCATGCACACATAGGATTGTTTGTATAAAACCCATCAGTGGTATCAAAGCATATGGTTAATTGTTTTCAATTAGAATTATACAATTGTATGAATTTGACACTTTAGGGTTTGTGGACAATAAACCCTAGGAGGCAAGATTTCGAAATTAGGGTTCTTGAACCCTGTTTTCGAAAATTTGATAAGGGTTTTTGAAACCCTTTCCTTTGTGCCCAAGATTTCGAAATCGAGGTTTTGAAAACCCTAGGGTTTTCGAAATTTGCCTCCTCCCCAAGATAAGATCCTAACTTTTAGGGATTTGGATAATCCCATACCTTGTAATTATCCTTTAATGGTTAAATATGGTAATTAAAGATTTTGAATTATCCCATCCCATGATTTTCGAAATCTTGAGGGATGTAAGGGATTAGGATAAATTAATTGTTTAATTCAAGATAATCCTTTATGATTTGGTAATTCAAATTAATTGTTTAATTTAGATAATTATTAACTCAAGAGTTTTAATATTTAAAATTTTAATTTAAAAGTCTTAAATTTCGAAAATTTTAAAATTGAAATTGGAACCCTAATATTTTGAAATGTTTAAAATACACCTTATACTATTATATTATTACAATATATATATATATATATATATATATATATATATATATATATATATATATATATGTATGTATGTATAACTAAAATGCTAGTCTTATTGTTAGTAGACCTCATTCACGAAGCCGATCTATAAGGGCGGGGGGGGGGGGGGGGTATAAGGTTATAGCGTATAAAATGGCCGTTCAATGGGTATCCGCTCTTACCCACCGCTTCCTTGATTGGTGGAGGTTCGTTAGCCGAATGGGTAGGATAGGGTAATCCTTTCCTCATTAATAAGTATAATGAATCTATATAAAGTAACTAAATATTTTTTACAAAATTCCCAATCCTATTTACTTTAGGAAAAAGTGAAATGATGCAATCCCATAAAATTACACTTTACACCCTTGCTTAGAAGTTAGTGGAGCGTGCGTGGTTAACTGGTACACTCATTGGTTCTAAGCAAAGGTGGCAAAGGGTGACTCATTGCTTGTCATAATTCGATGGAGCGTGTGTGGTTAACCGACACATCAAATAGGTAACTGTAACAATGGGGGCACCATGTACATTTGCATGGTTATTCACACCTGCTTTGTGATCCTCGGCATCCCAATCACAAACTAGAGGGGCATATCGAGATTTAAACATGCCATTGAAAAGTTCAATGAATCTCAAAAGAATCTTGGAATTCTCAATACATTTAAAACTTAAGCCTTTTATGTTTTTCATGGTGAAGAATTAGTGAATTGTCATTCACTTACCTCCAAATTACTTGCATGTTGGATTACAACATCCCTTTTCTAATATGTGAATAATGTTGTTGGATCCTAGCCCTAATTTCTCATTTTGAGTGTTTAATTAGGGATTCAATTCTAATCAAACTTTGTTCCTTTCTATTTGCAGATGTCTAACGCAAACGCCAACAACACTGCTGCTGGTTCGTTCTCACGAATTAGCCTATGTCAAAAAGTGAAATTTGATGGATCGACTTTCAACGAATGGATAAGATACATTCGCATGATTGCTCGTTACGAGGACAAAGAATATGTCCTCGACGAGAAGCTTGAAAAGATCAATCTAGAAATCGCTACTTCCGAAGAAATGGCTGTCTTTGAGGCCCATGAGCATGATGCAATGAAAGTTCATTACATTATGTTGGACACTATGAATCTTGAACTCCAAAAGTCCTATGAGGACATGTATCCCTATGAAACACACCAAGATTTGCTGGAGAGGTACCACCAAACCGCAAGTCAAGAGCGCTATGAGATCATCACCAACATAATCACCGCTACGATGGGGAGTGGAGAATCCCTAACCTCGCATTTGCAAAAGATGCAGAGGTATGTTGATCGTCTTCGCAAGTTAAATGTTAACTTTCGGGAAGATTTGGCTATCGACATCATTCTCCACTCCTTTCCCTCATGCTACAACCAATTTAGGATGACCTACCATATGAACAAAGAAGAGGTCACCTTAAGCAAACTCCAAGGGATCCTAAGGACTACTGAGAGCAACCTCAAGGACAAGTATGTTGCATCAACTCCCACTCCAACCGCTGCTCCTGTTTTGGCAATTGGGCAAGGGAAGGGCAAGAAGAGGAAGGCTCCTTCAAAGAGCCACCACAAGGGAAAGCCCCAAGATGGTACCTATTCTAGTGGAACCAAAGTTGGTTCTGCTAAGCCCAACTCAAACCCAAAGGAGGTAGAGTGCCACCACTGCCACAAAATTGGGCACTGGAAGAGAAGCTGCCCGGAATATCTTCAAACCATCAAGGATGGGAAGATCAAGCCATCTTTCGCAGGTATTTATACAATTAAATCTAATGATTCATCACATGCTATTTCTTGGGTTCTTGATACAGGATGTGGTTTTAACATATGTTCTAATTTGCAGGGACTAAGAATAGATAGGGATGTAGAGTGTGGAAGAATAAATCTAGTCATAAGGAATAGAAGATAGTCGCCTGTCACCAAGATTGGAGTGTATTATTTAACGCTTAGTAATGGATTAGGTTTAGATTTAAATAATTGTTGCTATTCGCCAGATATGCCAAGAAACATTATTTCATTTCATGGTTTGTTTAGACAAGGATTTAGATATTCTTTTGATAATGAGAAAGGTTTGATTTATGCTTATCTAAATGGTGTTTTATATTTTGAAGCATTGCCTTGTAATGGAATTTATGAAACTGTTATGGCTGTAGATAACCTAGGAAATGATGTATTATGTGTGGATTCTTCCAATATTATGGATAAACCATGCTTGTGGCATTGTTGTCTTATACATGTTAACAAGAAACACATAGCCCAACTCTAAAAGGATGGAGTGTTGGAGTCATTCGACCTTAGGGACGATGACATGTGCGAGTCTTGTTTACTTGGAAAGATAACCAAGTCACCCTTCACTAGCACTTGTGCAAGGGGTGAGGGTCTATCAGATCTCATACACACCGATGTGTGTGGGCCCTTTCGATCCACCACAAGGGATGCGAACTACTTCTATGTGACTTTCACCAATTATTATAGTAGATATAGGTATATATATCTAATCAAGAACAAATCAGAAACCTTTAAAAAGTTCAAAGAGTTTAAACAAGAAGTGGAGAATCAATTGGGCAGGCATATCAAGATGGTTCGATCTGATCAAGGAAGAGAGTACCTAACTCTTGAATTCCACAACTATCTCAAGGAATGCGGAATAGTTTCGCAATTGACGCCGCCTAGGACACCGCAGTTGAATGGTGTGGCTGAGAGGCGTAATCTAACCTTGTTGGACATGGTTCGTTCCATGATGAGTTGTGCTTCACTACCTATCTCATTCTGGGGGTATGCCTTAGAGACTGCCGCCCATATCCTTAACTTAGTCCCTACAAAGAAGGTTTCCAAAACACCTCACGAGATGTGGATAGGGAATGATCCCTCGTTGGCACATATCAAGGTTTGGGGTTGCTAGGCTTTCGTAAGATGAGAGACTCAAGACAAGCTCGAACCTCATAGTGAGCGACATATTTTCATCGGCTACCCGTAGAAATCCTTTGGATATCTCTTCTATAGACCGAGTGACAATGTTGTCTTCGTTGCGAGGAAAGGGGTTTTCGGAGAGAAAGAACTCATAAGCCAAGGGGACATTGGGATGAAAATCGATCTTGAAGAGATTTAAGAGTCGAGCAATGAAGGAACCTCTAACGCTGGCGCTCAAACCGAGGAGGAAACTCCGGTTGAACCGATTGACGAATCCTTACCTCTTAGACGTTCCGAAAGAGTTAGAGTTCAACCCTAGTTATATGGTTTTCATATTACTACAGAAGGGGACATTTATATTAGTGATAGTACACTAATAAATTTAAATCAACCTAATAGCTATAAGGAATCCATGGTAGGCCCGGAGTCTACAAAATGGAAAGAGGTGATGGACAACGAGATTCAGTCCATGTTAAGTTTGGAATTTAGTTGACCATGTGCCCGGCCGTAAGATGGTTGGGTGCAAATGGATCTTCTAGAAGAAGACCGACATGGATGGGAATGTGCACACGTATAAGGCACGGTTGGTTGCGAAGGGATTTACTCAAACTCCTGGAGTTAACTATGATGAGACCTTCTCACCAGTGGCTAAAATAAAGTCTATTTGGGTAATGCTAGCTATTGCTACATTTCATGATTATGAAAAATGGAAAATGGATGTCAAAACCACTTTCCTTAATGGGAAGTTGGTTAAGGATGTTTACATGGCTCAACCAGAGGGTTTTGTCAATGCGAAGCATCCCAATAGAGTGTGTAAGCTTGAGAAGTCCATTTATGGACTTAAGCAAGCATCTCGCAGATGGAATCTTTGCTTCGATGAGAAAGTCAAAGAGTTTGGATTTTTACGAAGCGACGATGAATCATGTGTGTATGTCAAAGCTAGTGGGAGTATAGTTAGCTTCCTCGTATTGTAGGTTGATGACATACTATTCATAGGAAACGACATCCCGACACTGCAGGAAGTTAAGTCCTGGCTCAGGAAGTGATTAGCTATAAAGGACCTCGGAGAGGCTTCCTATATTTTGGGAATAAGGATAGTGAGAGACTGAAGTAAGAGACTAATAGGACTTAGTCAGAATACTATTTGGACAAGGTGATAAAACTTTTTAGTATGGAAAACTTGAAGAAGGGAGAATTACCGATCCAAAGTAATGCCAAGTTGAGTAAGACTCAAAGTCTGAGTACTGAAGCCGAGATAGTAGAGATGAGCCGAGTACCTTATGCTTCCGTAGTTGGCTCGATCATGTATCTTATGACTTGTACTGACCCTGATGTGGCCTTCTCTTTGAGCATGGTTAGTAGATATCAAGGGAACCCTGGCAAAGCACATTGGACCGTAGTGAAGAATATTCTTAAGTACCTTCGAAGGACAAAGGAATGGTTTCTAGTCCTCAGAGGGAGTGATGACTTAAAGGTGCGAGGGTATAGTGACGCCAGTTTCCAGACCGGCAGAGACAACTATCGTTCACAGTCGGGTTGGGTCTTTACCCTTAATGAAGGAGTAATGACTTGGAAAAGTTCCAAGCAAGAAACCGTAGCTGATTCAACATGAGAATTAGAGTACATTGCAGCGAGCGCAGCGTCAAAGGAGGCGATATGGTTGAAGAACTTCATTGGAGACCTTGGAGTTGTACCTGCCATAAAGGAGCCTATGGAAAATTTCTGTGATAATGAAGGAGTGGTTTCCTTGACCAAGGAACCGAGGGATCATGGTAGATCTTAACATATCGACATAAAATATCACCTTATTAGACATCAGGTAGAAGAGGGACTCCTCGTAGTTAAGAGGGTATCATCAGGGAATAACCCAGCAGATCCGCTTACAAAGGGACTGAGTAGGGTTAAGCACTTGCAGCATGCTAGGAGCATTGGGCTAAAGAACGATATTAGTTTTGATTAGATAGTTTAGAAACATGTAATAGATAAATGTAATTGACATTTGATGATTAAATAAAGGGGTATTATTTATAAGTATAGTCACTGTCTTATGTTGATTGTTTAACTATTATTTTTCTTTGCATGTTTTGACTTCCTGAATAATTGAGTTAATTAAGAATAATTGAATTATTCAAACGGTCCACAGTCATTCATATGTTGGAAGTAGGTATGAATGAAGACTGTCATGAATTGGTGCGTAGATTGTCTGAAAGGTATTAGACATAACAAGGGTTTGTTACAATGTTCATGAGTGCTTATGAATAAGTTTTAAGCATTGGAATAAATCTGCATTTGCTGGGATCACTTCATGGATTTTATCACGAGTGATTTCAAGACGATAATATCATATGGTCTTAAAACCAAGATATATGGTTTATTGTTCGAAAATTGGTTGTGCATTGATAATGCAAAATCACATCAGTAACTTGATGTCAAAACTCATTGTTGTGTATAATTTGATTAGTGAATAGTAAATACATATAAGTCGAAGTTTATCTGTTCCTTTTATCCTAAGAGGGTAAAAGCGATATCAGGGCTCCTCGATGATTTGATTTGACTTATGTGTCGGGCCCGGTCAGGACTGAATTGATGTGTTCAATTAAGTTCCATGTAAAATGAATATGAGATCAAGAAACAAACTACTGGACAATAAGTATGACTATGTACCATGAGAGTATCCGCACGATATCTAAAACAGAGGACTGTACGATCTCTTATCTAAAGGACAGTTTGCTGATAAGATCAGAGTTTGACAGCGTCTTTGAGAGCTACGATTGCTAATCGAGTTATACTTGCATTTATGGTTACTAGAGTTATCCAAGTGGGAGACTGTTGGATTAGTGTCTAAGCCCATAACCATATTTGGTAAGTACTTGACCTGGTTGTGCATGGTCCTTTTGGGTTGCCTTCAGCAAAGCAATTTGACTGGAGAAATAATAGAGAAAAAGGTTATTATTATTTATTAATATATTATAAGAATAATATATCAAAGGAGAAATCATATTTGTTTAATTAATATTGGTCAATAGTTAATTAAGAGTTAATTATGTGATCAAATGTGATTAATTAAACTAGAGGGGATGAATTGTAATTATGTGATAGTTTCAAATTAGGGCATTGGATGCCTCATGGATGGGGTGGACGAATTCAAGGTGATAAGGCCTTAGAATTCGACCAAGATAAGGATTCTAGGCTTATCTTATGGGTTGATTGGTGGGTAAATAACCTGATAAAGATAACGAATGAAACCCTAATTTCTACCCTATATAAAGACCCTTTACGCCTTAGAAAATCAGCCACTTGATCCCTAGAAGACCTAGAGCTGATTTTTGTCTCTCTCCCCCTCTCTCTCTCTCTCTCTCTCTCTCTCTCTCTCTCTTTCCTCTCCAATTGCTTGTGGTGTTTGTAAGCCATTAGAGGTACTACACATGTGGTACTTGCTTTCCAAGACAAGGAGATTGAAGATTTGTGTTGTTATTACAATATATCAACAAGAGGTATGTAATCCCTTCTACTATATATATATATATATATATATATATATATATATATATATTTCGAAATACCTAGGTGCATGCTAGGGTTTTTCTTGTGTTCATAAAGTTGTGTATCTAATAGTGAAAACATAGATCCAAATCTTGGGTTGCTTGCATATATAGGATTGTTTGTATAAAACCCATCACGAGTATCAAAAGCCCTCAGGTTTACTCTAATAACTAGAAATACCTGAGTGGAAATGGGAAAGGATTACGATGGATTTCATCACTAAGTTGCCTAAGTCTCCGAGTGGGCACGATGCCATCTAGGTAATTGTCGATCGATTAACTAAGTCCGCCCACTTACTGCTAATCAAAGAAAACTTCAAAATGGAGAGACTTACATGAATCTATATCCAAGAGATAGTTCATCTGCATGGTGTGCCGGTGTCCATTATATCGATCAAAATAGCAGATTCACCTCGAGAATTTGGCAGTCCCTGCAGAAGGCTCTTGGTACTAAGTTGAATATGAGCACAACTTACCATCCACAAACAGACGGGCAGAGTGAGAGGACCATCCATAAATTGGAAGACATGTTGAGGGCATGTGTCATAGATTTTGGTAAGTCGTGGGACATCCATCCGCCCTTAGTCGAATTTTCCTACAACAACAACTACCATACCAACATCAAGGTTGTGCCATTCGATGCCCTCTATGGTCGTAAGTGTAGATCCCTCTCTATTGGGCTGAGTTGGCGACACGCAGCTAGCTAAGGGTCAAGTCCCCGATAGCTCTCTCACTGGCCCATAAATCATCCGAGAGACGATGAAAAAGATCGTGCAAATCCGGGAACGAGGAAAGGCTTCAAGAGACAGACACAAGAGCTATGCCGATAGAGATGAAACCCTTGGAGCTCCAGGACGGAGATCATTTTCTGTTGAAGGTCTCACCCTGGAAAGGCATGATACACTTTGGAAAGCGTGGAAAGCTAAATCTGAGATACATAGGACCATTCGAGAAACTTGCTAGGATCAGTCCCGTAGCATACAAAGTTCGTTCACCACAAGAGCTTAACAACATTTATCCTGTCTTCCACATCTCAAATAAAAAAAGTGTATCCGAAGAGACCCTTGTGACCCCTCTCGATGAGATCGAGATCGATGAGAACCTTAACTTCGTGGAAGAACCAGTCAATATCATGGATCGGGAAACCAAACGAACGAAACAAAGTCGCATACCAATAGTGAAGGTGTTGGGTTATGAGCATTCTAACACTCCTAAGTGTACATGCAACCCTAAATACCTTGGATCTATGTTTTCTCTATTATACATGCAAATATGAACATCCAAGGTATTATCCTAATCTAGCATACAAAATATCAATATAACAAGATAGAATACATACCTCTTTAATGGTGCTTGTCTTCATGAAGCTTGAGTGCTTAGTGCCCCAAGTGTGACACCTCAAATGGTTCACACAACACCATAAGCACTTGGAATAACTTAGAGAGAAATTAGAACACTTCATGAAATCGTGTAGCCCTCATACATACACATAGTGTTAGTCACGATTTCTTGAGCCATGGGTTTCTTTTATATGGTGGCTATTAGGGTTACACCATGTAACTCATGACTTTACCCATTCCTTATGCTCCATGGATTTTAACCTCCATGGAGTATCCATGGGTCACCCCATGGACTTAGTCCAACATAAGGAATCTTGGATCACAAGCCCACATATATAAGAATGAATGATTTACACAATCAACCCATATATTTAATTAGTCTTCTTTTGATCACTTAATTAATTCTAGATTAATTCTTGATCAATACTAATTAAATAATCTCATTATTCTTATTATTAATATACTAGAACTCCATTTACGCGATCAGATTCAGCATATTCTTTCTTTAAGTTTCTTCACTTTCCTTTGATTCTTAAAACATCACCATGTGACCCAGTCACATCATGCATCAAGAATCTCAGAATAGAAACTTAACAGAGTTAGAGTAGTGGACTTTACCTGAAGTAGAGTCAACCTTATTGACTTTAACACCTTTAGGTAAATTTGGCAGCTTCGCAAATAATGACCCTTTCTTTGGCAATATAAACATATGGACCCTTTGATAATGGTACACGGGACTATCACAGACTTAGTTTTTCTCTTTACCATTTGTTCAACCGAGTTGACTATGGCCGATCCCTTTCCATTGGGAAGAGAATGCTTTTTCTGTATTTCCAGTGTCACCATTGTCAATGTCCATAAAGTTTCAGGAAGTTGATCTTAACAATAGATAAGATCATTAAGGGTTTTTGTCATAGTCTATTTCATAGGTGTTCCAAAAGAACTTACTATGTGACTTAGAAAGTGATTGAACCACCAACTTTCTCAAGACTTTGACACCCAACTATCCCGGCTTGTCAATATGTGACTACATCTCCAAGATGTGATCACACCTAGACCTTGCCTTGCCATTAGGGCTTGAGTGATCTTAAACTTTTCAAGAACTTGTGGGTTAGGGAGAATAATTGGAAGAGGAGAAAGAAGTATGATATCCATGGGACATCATCTTCATTTAGGAAAGCTTGTTTCAAGAGATTTGGGAGGATCATAAATGTCTAAACCAGACATCTTTTTGGGAGTTATTCAAGATAGTTGATTTTAAAGTCCTTAATATGACACCCAATATGAAATATTAAGGCTAGGACCCAACAAACTATTTTATAACTTAGAAGAGGTATGCCGTAATTCAAGCTATAAAACAATTTGAAGGTAGGTGAATGACGATTCACCAATTTCCACCAAGATAAACGAAATGTATTATTAGGTTTTAATTGGTTTTGAAACTCCTAGATCTTTTGAGATTCATTGAACTGTTCAATGGCATGTTTCAATCTCGAGTGTGCCCTTCAGGTTTTGTGACTGGGATGCCGAGGATCACAAAACAAGGTGTGAAGTAACCATGCAAATTACTGGGTACCCTTAAGTGTTTATCCCTCAATCGATGTGCCGGTTAACCACACACGCTCCATCGATACTATGATAAACATTAAGTTACCCTTTGCCTACCTTGTTAAATACGAGTTAGTGTGCCGGTTAACCACACACGCTCCATTAACCGACTTAAACATAGTGCAAAGTGTAATTTCATGGATTAGCACCTTCATCACATTTTTCCTAAGTAACTAAGATTGGGTATTTATAAGAGTTTAGTTACTTAGTATTTATCATTAATACTTTTAATGAAGGGAGAATTATAGTCATGTCAAACCCGTTCGGCTAACGACCCTCCACCAGTCAAGCAAGCGGTGGGTGAGAGTGAACACCCATTAAGTTGCCATTTTATAGGCAACAACCTTATACCCACCTTATAGACCGGCTTCGTGAATGAGGCGTACTAGCGGTAAGACCGACTTTACTCTTATACATGTATATATTATTAACTTATAATATTATAAAGTATAAGGGTTGAATTTTAACTTTTTAAAATTCTAAGGGCTAACTTGGAATTAAAGTATTCATAAGAGAAAACTTTACAAATTCCAAAACTTGAGGGCAAGTTTTGAAACTATTCAAAACTAATTAATTCCATAACTTATGTATTTAAAGTAGTTTTAATCCAAAAACTCTTCAAGTTCCATAACTTGTGGACAAATTATGGAAGACTTTAAACTAATAAAGAATTAATCTTTTTCTTTATTTTATAACTTATGGAATTAATTAAGGTTACATATTTTATTTATTTATTTATTAATGAAGTGACTCTTGAACCTCCATAACTTAAGGACAAGACTCTTCATCTTTTTTGTAACCTTTGCCAACTTTATGAGTTTTATGAGTCTTTAATGTGACTCTTCATGTAACTTAAGGATAAGTTACACAAACACATTTTATACTCAACTCTTAGATTAATTTGGATTGAAAACAACTTTTTCACTCAACTTTTCTATTAATCTAAGCAACTCATAAGAACAAGATAATTCAAATCAAACTTTTTCATGTAATTAGTCTAACCTTTAAACTAATACAAAACATGAATCTATTGACAATTATCTTGAAAATGGATTAGCATGAACATTACCACATTTAAAAACAAGTTTATAAGTTCAAAAACAACTTAGGGTAATGTTCCTAGTCCATTTCTAGCCAAAAACCTCGAAAATATGCTGTATGGGGTCCAACTCGTCGAGTGCATGAACATAACTCGGCGAGTTGGATGCATTTTGCCTTGGACTCGTCGAGTCCCTTCATGGACTCGGCGAGTCTGCTGGGCTGACAGCACCAATTTCGATTTTTCAACTTCTATTGCAAGTATAACAAGAAAACAAGCCTAGGCTCTGATACCACTGTTGGGTTATGAGCATTCTAACACTCCTAAGTGTACATGCAACCCTAAATACCTTGGATCTATGTTTTCTCTATTATACATGCAAATATGAACATCCAAGGTATTATCCTAATCTAGCATACAAAATATCAATATAACAAGATAGAATACATACCTCTTTAATGGTGCTTGTCTTCATGAAGCTTGAGTGCTTAGTGCCCCAAGTGTGACACCTCAAATGGTTCACACAACACCATAAGCACTTGGAATAACTTAGAGAGAAATTAGAACACTTCATGAAATCGTGTAGCCCTCATACATACACATAGTGTTAGTCACGATTTCTTGAGCCATGGGTTTCTTTTATATGGTGGCTATTAGGGTTACACCATGTAACTCATGACTTTACCCATTCCTTATGCTCCATGGATTTTAACCTCCATGGAGTATCCATGGGTCACCCCATGGACTTAGTCCAACATAAGGAATCTTGGATCACAAGCCCACATATATAAGAATGAATGATTTACACAATCAACCCATATATTTAATTAGTCTTCTTTTGATCACTTAATTAATTCTAGATTAATTCTTGATCAATACTAATTAAATAATCTCATTATTCTTATTATTAATATACTAGAACTTATAATATATTAATAACCGTAAGTGTCTTATTTCTCTCATTATAGTCTATCCAAGTGCATGATGCCATGCAACCCAAATGAACCATGCCGGGTCGGGTCAAGTCTTACCAATTATAGTTATGGACTTAGACATTAATCCAACAGAAGGTTCGCTGTAATGCCAGGCAGGGACCTGAATTCACTTGGGAGCGTGAAGATTAGATGAAACATAAATATCCACATCTCTTTCTGAGTCCATGATTTGTATTTTATGTTTGAATTTCGGGACGAAATTCCCTCTAACGAGGAGATGATGTGACAACCCTAAATTTCTCTTTTGTACAAACCATTCAATTTAATCAAAGTCAAACTCTTTTCCGCTATCTTTTTAGCTTTGTTTAGAGTCTGTTTAAGTGTTACAAGTCTAGTACAATCAAGGTTGAGGCTTGGAGATGAGTTACCAAAGTCATAAAGTTGCATTTCGGGCCAAACACTCCTTCAGGAGGAGTGTATGGCTGTACACATGGGCGTACGGCCACACACCCCCTCATGGCCGTACAATCTGCCCTATAAAGATGAGACTTAGTCATTTTTCCAACATTTTACACACTCCGAAGCACAGATTTCAGATTCTCCCACAACTATCATCACATTTCTCACCAAGATCTTCAAAGATGTAAGTGTTTCCCACCTTGGCTTGTTGCTATGTTTCTTTATCTAGTGGTGAATCCATGTTTTCATCTCATTAGTTTCATCTTTGGCTAGATCTCCATCTTTCACCAAGAACACCAACAACACACACTAGTTCTTGGTGGTTGAAAAACTCTCTTCAAGCTTCCAAATCGTGAGTAACTGCTTCCTATGCTTGTTACCTACTAGAAACACTTTTTTTCATCTCACAATCGACCATCTTAGCAAGAACATCAAGGGTGCACGACCATAAACCCATGTGTACCGCCGTTAAAGGGACGTAAACCCTTGTTGATGGTCATATTTGGCCTTAAACTTTCATTAAAGCAAAGCATGGGACCTAGAACACTTCGTTGATGCTAGAAAGGACCTTGAAAACACCTCATTTGCACACTTCTTCATGAGTGTACGACCGTACACTCATGGGCGTACACCCATGTTGTCGTACATACAATGGCCATGAACACCTTGGTCGTACACACCATTATGTAGCCGTAAACCCCCTTAGATGCAATCCTTTGTGATTGTAACACTTCAATATAACTGTTTCTTAGTCCCTAGGGTGGTTCCCAATCATAAATAGTTGTTATATACCCTAATTGGATACATATATGTGTTTTACTCTACATGTAATCATTAGTATAACATTTTATGAGTGAGGATTCTTCGCGTACTTACATAAGTACTAACAAAAGTCCTGAGATTATAACTAGAGTCTCCTGGAGGGAGAACGTGAATTTTTGTATAGATCTATACGGGATTGACAACCCCGCACCATAAATTTTAGCTACAGTTAGGCCGACATGCCTGGGTGACAAAGTCTTTTCGATTTCGAAACCTGAAGAATGGCGTTCAGGAAATTCCATGGTCAAGTATGGTTATAACAACTCATAAATTTGGTACTAAGAAAATACGATTAATGTATAAATGGTAATAACTTTAATTAGTTTTATTATAAAGTAATCGAACTACTATACATATTACAGTTTTTAGAGTTTTCAGAACTTACTATACATATTGGTGTAAATCAAGGTTTTCCTTGTAAAAAGAGGTTTCTTATTCAATGAAACAATGCACAACACATTCAATGAGATTTAGTAACGAAATACACATGTTATAAAATAATGGATTTTCTTGGAAGCATACAAATACATTTATTGGTTTTATTAACCGGATTTCTTCTCAAAAACATGCTTATGAACTCACCAGCTTTATGCTGATACTCTTTCAAAATTGTTTGTATTCTCAGGAAATCAGTAGACAGGTACCTCCTGGAGTTTTGAGAAGACGGAGCGTATAGAGCCACGTCTTTAATTTTTATTACATTTTGATGTCCATAAACATGAATCAAATCAATGTAAATGTTTTACTTAGTTAATGTGATGGTTGTATTTACTTCGATTACTCTAATGCAATGGTTATGATACTATACATGAAGTTATCCACCCCTGAATGTTTTTCGCCGTTCCAATTTGGGGGTGTGATAACAATTTATACCACAACCACCCTATACCACCACTACTACTATCAGATCCACTAATGACACGTCAGACTTACTAGCCACCACACCAACAACCACCACCATCACGACCATCACCTATATCACCAGAACCAAAAAAATGAAAAATAATAGAGACAGAGCAAGAAAGACATAATGGTCAAATTTACAAGAGTGATAAAAATGATGAAAGAAAAATCTGGTGGCTTTAGCTAGAAACCAAGAGAGAGGGATATATATATATATATATATATATATATATATATATATATATATCAACAAAAGTTATAGAAGAGTTCTAGGAAGAGTGTTGGTGTTCATCATCTGAGATAGCAAGATGAAGGAAAGACAAAGTAGATGTGTTGGATTCCAACGTCATGA